>NW_024468945.1:0-6298 GCF_010015615.1 Cucurbitaria berberidis CBS 394.84 | reverse complement strand
GTCCCTCCGCCCATTTTTCCTTCCTCGCAGTAGCAATAATAGGCTCTTAATTGGGTTGATCTGCTCGCTGCGAGGTGCCTTATTGACGAGCGCACCAGTACTCGTTGGTTTTGCGCATGGAGGAGGCTTCTAGGGGCTCTTTATACCTAGAGGCTAGCTATTAGTAGGGTGCATAGCGTAAGAGAGGTAGCTTAAAAACTGTCTTGCCTGCATCTATTCTCTACTGCTCTTTAGCAATAGCCTAGGCATTGTTAGTAGGCAGCTTGCGTGTTTATAGTCCCGTATTTGCACGCTCTGTTTCCTAGATATTAGCTAGCAACGTCTACTCTAGTTAGCACGATATTAGAGGCTAGGCAGCTGTCTTCTGCCTAATTAGGTTGGCTAAGGCCTATATTACGAAGCGACGCCCCGGCGCTGCACCTGTTCTCGCAGTTAATACCTAAAGTCCTGTTTGTTTTTACAAATAGGCACTATTTAGGGTCTGTAAATAGCTGGCTTTACTAACTGTCTATTAAATCTCTAGAAATACCTCTGCTAAATATCCGCGCTTGCATGCGTAATAAGGCAATTATAGGTCTTCTCCTCCTAAGGTGCGTATAGTGCGGGTCTTTTTTAGCAGCAACGCTAGTAATACCCCGTCTTAGACTGCACCTTGGGGAACTTAGTAGAAGCAACTAAATTAGTTGCTTGCAGCGTTAGTGCCCTGTGTACTTTTGTAGTAAGTAGCTAGCGCTGCTTTGTGCAGCTACCTGCTTAGTACTTTCTGCTCTCTCTAGGGGGTTTGTGCCCGCGTGCCTTGTGCGCCTAAGTATAGGATTGTTACCTAGTTAATTCTGCTAGTAGTTATATGCTTGTCTTAAAGATTAAGTTATGTATGTTTAAGTATAAGCAATTATACTATAAAACTGCGAATAGCTTATTAAATTAGTTATTGTTTATTTAATAGTACCTTACTACTTAGATAACTGTAGTAATTCTAGAGCTAATATATGCTAAAAACCCCAACTTCAGGAGGAGTATATTTATTAGATAAAAAACCAACGCCCTTTGGGGCTTCTTAGTAATTTATAATAACTTTACAGATCGCATAGCCTTGCGCCAGCAACAGTTTATTTAAATTTCTGCCCTATTAACTTTTAATAGTAAGGTATTAGCTTACTATAGTTTCAACGGGTAACAGGGAATTAGGGTTTAATTCTAGAGAGGGAGCCTAAGAAACAGCTACTATATCTAAGGAAGGCAGTAGGCGCGCAAATTACCTAATCTTAATACAGGGAGGTAGTAACAATAAATACTAATACAGGGCTCTTTTAGGTCTTGTAATTGGAATAAGTACAATTTAAACCTCTTAATAAGGAATAATTAGAGGGCAAGTCTAGTGCTAGTAGCTGCGGTAATTCTAGCTCTAATAGCGTATATTAAAGTTGTTGCAGTTAAAAAGCTCGTAGTTAAAACTTGGGTTTAGCTAGCAGGTCTGCCTTACCGCGTGTACTTGTCTAGCCGGGCCTTCCTTCTAGAGAACCTTATGCCCTTTACTAGGCGTATTAGGGACTAGGACTTTTACTTTAAAAAAATTAGAGTGTTTAAAGCAGGCCTTTGCTTGAATACGTTAGCATAGAATAATAGAATAGGACGTGCAGTTCTATTTTGTTAGTTTCTAGGACTGCCGTAATAATTAATAGGGACAGTTGGGGGCATTAGTATTTAATTATTAGAGGTAAAATTCTTGGATTTATTAAAGACTAACTACTGCAAAAGCATTTGCCAAGGATGTTTTCATTAATCAGTGAACGAAAGTTAGGGGATCGAAGACGATCAGATACCGTCGTAGTCTTAACCGTAAACTATGCTAACTAGAGATTAAGCAATGTTCTTTTTTTTAACTCGCTTAGCACCTTACAAGAAATTAAAGTTTTTGGGTTCTGGGGGGAGTATAGTCGCAAGGCTAAAACTTAAAGAAATTAACAGAAGGGCACTACTAGGCGTAGAGCCTGCGGCTTAATTTAACTTAACATAGGGAAACTTACTAGGTCTAGATAAAATAAGGATTAACAGATTAAGAGCTCTTTCTTAATTTTTTAGGTAGTAGTGCATAGCCGTTCTTAGTTAGTAGAGTAATTTGTCTGCTTAATTGCGATAATAAACAAGACCTTAACCTGCTAAATAGCTAGGCTAGCTTTAGCTAGTCGCTAGCTTCTTAGAGGGACTATTAGCTCAAGCTAATAGAAGTTTAAGGCAATAATAGGTCTGTAATACCCTTAGATGTTCTAGGCCGCACGCGCGCTACACTAACAGAGCTAACAAGTTCTTTACCTTAGCTAAAAGGTCTAGGTAATCTTGTTAAACTCTATTATACTAGGGATAGAGCATTGCAATTATTGCTCTTTAATAAGGAATGCCTAGTAAGCGCGTGTTATTAGCATGCGTTAATTACGTCCCTGCCCTTTATACACACTGCCCGTCGCTACTACTAATTAAATAGCTTAGTAAGGCCTTCGGACTAGCTTAGGGAGGTTAGCAATAACTACCCCAAGCTAGAAAGTTTGTTAAACTTAGTTATTTAGAGGAAGTAAAAGTTGTAACAAGGTTTCTGTAAGTAAACCTGCAGAAGGATTATTACTAATTTTTAGGAGGACTTTAGTCTCTATCTAAACCCTTGTCTTTTGCGTACTATTTGTTTCCTCAGCAGGCTCTGCCTGCTAATAGGATACTATAAAAACCCTTTGTAATTGCAATTAGCGTTAGAAAACATATAATAATTACAACTTTTAACAACAGATCTCTTAGTTCTAGTATTAATAAAGAACGCAGCAAAATGCGAAAAGTAGTGTAAATTGCAGAATTTAGTAAATTATTAAATCTTTAAACGCACATTGCGCCCCTTAGTATTCTATAGGGCATGCCTATTCGAGCGTTATTTGTACCTTTAAGCTCTGCTTAGTATTAAGTGTTTATTCCTGTTTTATGCGCGGGACTTGCCTTAAAGCAATTAGCAGCTAGCGTACTTGCCTTAGAGCGCAGCACATTTTGCGTCTTTTAGCCTAAACGCTTGCGTCTACAAAGCCTATACTTTTGCTCTTAACTTTAGATTAGGTAGGGATACCTGCTAAACTTAAGCATATTAATAAGCAGAGGAAAAGAAACTAATAGGGATTGCCCTAGTAACGGCGAGTAAAGCGGCATTAGCTTAAATTTGAAATCTAGCTCTTTTAGGGTCCGAGTTGTAATTTGCAGAGGGCGCTTTAGCGTTAGCAGCAGTCTAAGTTCCTTGGAACAGGACGTTATAGAGGGTGAGAATCCTGTACGTAGTCGCTAACCTTTGCTGTATAAAGCCCCTTTAACAAGTTGAGTTGTTTGGGAATGTAGCTCTAAATAGGAGGTAAATTTCTTCTAAAGCTAAATACTGGCTAGAGACCAATAGCGCACAAGTAGAGTAATTAAAAGATAAAAAGCACTTTGGAAAGAGAGTTAAATAGCACGTAAAATTGTTGAAAGGGAAGCGCTTGCAGCTAGACTTGCCTATAGTTGCTTATTTGGGCTTTTGCCTAGTGCACTCTTCTATAGGTAAGCTAGCATTAGTCTAGGCAGTTGGATAAAGGCCTCTGTTATATACCTCCTTTTAGGGAGGCCTTATAGAGGAGGCAATATGCAACTAGCCTAGACTAAGGTCTGCGCATCTGCTAGGATGCTAGCATAATAGCTGTAAGCAGCCTGTCTTAAAACACAGACTAAGGAGTCTAACATCTATGCGAGTGTTTAGGTGTTAAGCCTAAACACGTAATAAAAGTAAACAGAGGTAGGATCTCTTTTAGGGTGCACTATTAACTAATTCTAATGTCTTTAGATAGATTTGAGTAAGAGCATAGCTGTTAAGACCTAAAAGATAGTAAACTATGCTTAAATAGGGTAAAGCTAGAGGAAACTCTAGTAGAGGCTCGCAGCAGTTCTAACGTGCAAATTAATTATTAAATTTGGGCATAGAGGCGAAAGACTAATTAAACTATCTAGTAGCTAGTTCCTGCTAAAGTTTCCCTTAGAATAGCAGTAACGTATTTAGTTTTATGAGGTAAAGCGAATAATTAGAGGCCTGGGGGTTAAAACAACCTTTACCTATTCTTAAACTTTAAATATGTAAGAAGTCCTTGTTACTTAATTAAACGTAGACACTTAAATATACTGTTACTAGTAGGCTATTTTTAGTAAGCAGAACTGGCGATGCGGGATAAACTAAACGCAGGGTTAAGGTACTAGAATACACGCTTATTAGACACTACAAAAGGTGTTAGTTTATCTAGATAGTAGGACAGTAGCTATAGAAGTTGGAATCTGCTAAGGAGTGTATAACAACTTACCTGCTAAATAAACTAGCCCTAAAAATGGATAGCGCTTAAGCGTGTTACCTATACCCTGCCGCTAGGGCAAGATTTAAGCCCTAGCAAGTAGGTAGGCGTAGAGGCTTGTAACGAAGCCTTGGGGGTAACCCTAAGTTAAACGGCCTCTAGTGCAGATCTTAGTAGTAGTAGCAAATACTTAAATAAGAACTTTGAGGACTAAAGTAGAGAAAGGTTCTGTGTAAACAGTAGTTGGACACGGGTTAGTTAATCCTAAGAGATAGGGTAATTCTGTTTTAATGTCAGCGCTTGCGCCGCGCCCTTAAAAGGGAAGCTAGTTAATATTCTAGCACCTAGATATAGATTCTCCGCGGCAACGCAACTAAGAGCAGAGACCTTAGCAGAAGCCCCAAAAAGAGTTCTCTTTTCTTCTTAACAGTCTGTTACCCTGAAATCGGTTTGTCTAGAGCTAGGGTTTAATAGCTAGAAGAGCGCTGCACTTTTGCAGCATTTAGTACGCTCCCAACGAGCCTTAAAAATCTGCTTAAAGAAATAGTTTTTACGCTAGGTTGTACTTATAACTATAGCAGGTCTCTAAGGTAAAAAGCCTCTAGTTAATAGAATAATATAGATAAGGGAAGTTAGCAAAATAGATCCGTAACTTCGGGAAAAGGATTAGCTCTAAGGGTTGGGCACGTTAGGCCTTGGGGAGAAGCTTCTAGCGCAGAAGGGCACTAGCCGCAAGGTAGGCGCCTTTTAGCGCTAGGGTGCAGGCACTCTTAGTAGGCTTTAGCTGTCTAGCGTGCGTTTAACAACTAACTTAGAACTAGTACAGACAAGGGGAATCTAACTGTCTAATTAAAACATAGCATTGCAATAGCTAGAAAGTAGTGTTAACGCAATGTAATTTCTGCTTAGTACTCTAAATGTTAAAGCAAAGAGATTCGACTAAGCGCAGGTAAACGGCAGAAGTAACTATAACTCTCTTAAGGTAGCTAAATGCCTCGTTATCTAATTAGTAACGCGCATAAATAGATTAACAAGATTTCTACTATCCCTATCTACTATCTAGCGAAACTACAGCTAAGGGAACAGGCTTAGCTAAATTAGCGGGGAAAGAAGACCCTGTTAAGCTTAACTCTAGTTTAACATTATAAAAAGACATAGGGGGTGTAGAATAGGTGGGAGCTTCGGCGCTAGTAAAATACTACTACCCTTATAGTTTTTTTACTTATTTAATAAAGCAGAGCTAGGCCTTACTGCCTAACTTCTAGCGTTAAGGTCCTTTGTGGGCCGATCCGGGTTAAAGACATTATTAGGTAGGGAGTTTAGCTAGGGCGGCACATCTGTTAAACTATAACGCAGGTGTCCTAAGGGGGACTTATAGAGAATAGAAATCTCTAGTAGAGCAAAAGGGCAAAAGTCCCCTTAATTTTAATTTTTAGTGTAAATACAAACTATAAAAGTGTAGCCTATTAATTCTTTAGTCCCTTAAAATTTGAGGCTAGAGGTGCTAGAAAAGTTACTACAGAGATAACTAGCTTGTAGCAGCTAAGCGTTCATAGCAACGTTGCTTTTTAATCCTTTAATGTTAGCTCTTCCTATTATACTAAAGCAGAATTTAGTAAGCGTTGGATTATTTACCTACTAATAGGGAACGTAAGCTGGGTTTAGACTGTCGTAAGACAGGTTAGTTTTACCCTACTAATAACCTTGCCCTAATAGTAATACCGCTTAGTACAAGAGGAACCGCGGTTTCAGATAATTAGTTTTTGCAGCTATCTAACTAGGCATTGCCGCAAAGCTACTATCTACTAGATTATAGCTAAACGCCTCTAAGTTAGAATCTATGCTAGAACAGAGTAATTTCTGCCTGCACTAGTTAGATACAAATAGGCCTTTAGCCTAGAACCTTACTAGGCCGGCGTTAGCAGTCTTATTAAAGTTGGGGCTGCTAGCCGGCGTAT
>NW_024468944.1:91571-92934 GCF_010015615.1 Cucurbitaria berberidis CBS 394.84 | reverse complement strand
TAATAAGTTAACATGTTATTATAATGCATACTATATTTTAATTTTTTTTATTAATAGTACTTAATATAGCGCGCTACAAAAAAAAATAAAAATAAAAAAATAAATTAGTATACTTTTTTACTTAAATAATATAAAAAAAAAAAATAAGTTATAAAGTATAAAAAAGAAAAGCGCAATAAGTAAAAAAAAAAAAAATTTTTTATTATTATATACTTCTTTCTTTTTTTACTTTAGCTTATTTTTTTTTTATAAATAAATTTCTTTTTTATATAAAATAATTTAGTACTAATAGTTTATAAATAGTACGTTGCTCTGCAGCAGCTAAAATAAAATTTAGTTTAAATACTAATTTGTAGCTATATAGCAGAAAAATCCTACTATATTTAATACTAATATAAATATACTTAAATAGTAATTTAACTTTGTCCCTAATTTAAATACTAATACTATAAAAAACTTTAATAATATAATTATAAATAATTAGAATATACTTATAAGCGTAGCTATAAAGCAAAAGCTATATTTTTTTATTTTAATTAAAGTTTTTAAGCGCTTTACGCTACTACGCACTATTTTTATATATATTTTTTTAAAAGCTAATTAGTTTAGTATACTAGTTTATACTTTGTGCTATTTTGCATAAACTTATTTATTATAAGCTAAAGCTATTTAATACTAGCGTTTGCAAAATAAGAACTTTAACTTTTATACTATTTTTTTAAAAAAATATTAGCTAGCTAAAGCAGTTTAGTATAAGTATAACAGTAGTATTTTTTAAAATATTTAAAAATAAATTTTATTTAAGTAGCTTATTTTTTTTATTATATATATACTAGTACTATTAGCTTATTATTATAAGTAACTAAGCTATATTTTAAAGTATATAAAATAGTTTATAATTTTAAACTGCGCGTATACTAATACTTAGTATAAATACTAGCGCAGTAAGTATAGTTTTACTAAATTTAATTAAATTAGCTAGCTAGCTATAATAATAGCCCTAATTACGCAGGCAAAAAATTATTATAAAAATAGTAAGCTTTATAAGCTACTTATGCGCGTATAGTAACTTTTTAAAAAATAGCTTTATTACTAAATTACTAAAATTATAAAAAAAGCTAGTTTTATAAATATAGTAAATTTTATTATACTAGCTATTGCGTTTGCACAAATATTTAAGTAATTTATAAATATTAAAGCTAAAAAAAACTAGTAGTATAAAGCTATAATTGCAAGGCTAGCTAAATACTAAATAAATTATTAAATATATAAGGCGGGCTTTGCTATATACTTTAAAAAATATAACTAGAATAAAGTAAAATAAGTAGTAAACTAGCTTACTATAAATAAGCTAAAAGTGCCT
>NW_024468944.1:86542-87559 GCF_010015615.1 Cucurbitaria berberidis CBS 394.84 | reverse complement strand
TTTAAATTTAGCTAATTTTAAATTATTAGAACAAGTTTCCCTATAGAGCAAAGTAAAGTAAAAAATAAAAAATAAAAATTTTAATAAAAAAACTATATTTTAGCATTTTAAAAAAATATTTTTAGCATTTTTTACTATAAAGTTTAATAAAATATATAGCTATTTATATAAGCAAAAGGGCGCAGTAACTTTTTATAAATAGTACTAAAAAATAAAAAAATATAGTATTTAATACTATTAAGTATTTATATATATAGTATTAAAAACTGCGCGCTTTATTAGCACTAGTATTAAAAACTACTAGTTTAAATTTTTTTTAACTAAAACTAGTTTACGCAGTATAAATAACTACTAAAAAAGTATATATAAAATTATAAAAAATTAATATAATTTTTTTATTTATTTTTTTTTTTTTATTTGCATGCAAAAGTACTTTTTTTTTTTATTATTATATTTTTTTTTTATTTGCTACTGCTTACTACTTTGCTTATTTTAAACTTTTACTAACTAATTAAAATTTTTAATTTTATTTTTTTTAGTAATAAAAAGTACTTAAGCACGCTTTTGCTTTTTTTTTATATAATATATAAAAATCTGCTTTTGCAGCCTATTACTAGCAATATAATATTTAATAAAAAAATAAAAAAGCGCAAGTATTATAATAATTTAAACTTATAAAATTTTACTTATTTATATACTAAATAAGTGCAGTATATACTACTAAGCATAAATAAGTATTTTTTAAATAAAATTTTAAAATTAATGTGCATTTTTAGCTATAAGTATATTTTTAATATTATATTACTAAAAGTATTGCAGGTAAATAAGCTAAATAAAGCTATTTTAAATTTTTTTATATAAAATATTAACTAGCTTATAAGCAGGCTAAGTTTAGCTACTATTAAATTAATTTAAATTATAAATTAAAAGCTTTACTTTAAAATAAAGTAGCTAATTAATTATAATGCAGAAAAAGCTTATTAGCAGCTTTATACCCCTTTTACTTTTAGCTACTTT
>NW_024468944.1:85097-86442 GCF_010015615.1 Cucurbitaria berberidis CBS 394.84 | reverse complement strand
TTTTTTTATTAAAAATTACTACTTTATTTAAAGCGCTTAAGCTTAAGTGCGTAAATATAAGCTTATATATACTATTATAATTTTAAAAAAGCTTAATTATATAATTTTATATATATAAAGTAAAATACTATATTAGTAAACTTGTAAATTACTCTACTAATTTAGCAATAAAAAATTAATAATAATAAAATTAGGGCTAAACTGCTTAAAGCGTGCTATTTAGAACTTTAATTTAAAGCTATTTAATAATATTTTTTTAAAAATAAAGTATTAAATTTTTTTATTAATAAATATAATTATTAATTTAGTTAGCTACTTTTTTTACACTATTTGCAGCGCAAACCCTACTTATATTTTAAATAAAAAAATTTTTTAGTATAATATAAGTAATAGTTTAAGTATTTATTATTTATTTTTTTTAACTACTAAATAGGCGCTTAATTGCAAATAGCAGTTTAATTTATATACTTATATTTTGCTTATTAAAAGCGCGGCCTACAAAATCCTAAACTAGTATTTTATAAATTTTTTAAAAAAAGCTATTTTTTTCTATAAAAAGCTAATTTATATAAATTAAAAGTATTAAGTAACTATGCAAAGCAAATAATAATACTAAATAAAAAAATAATTTTATATAAAATTTTATAACTTATTTAGTGTAGTATAGCTAGCTTGTACTTTTTATAAAAAGTATATAAAAAATTATAAATATAAAGTAGTACTTTTTTATAGCTAATATAGTATTAATATAATATAGCTAAACCTAGTAGCTGCAAAAAAACACTATAGCTTAAATAAAATATAGCTAAACAGTATATTATAAAAGTAATATTTTTAGTATATAATATAATTTTTTTTTTTTAAATAAGTGCGCGCTATTTAGTAGCATAAAAGTAGTAAAAAATAAGCTTATATAAATAATATATTTTAAAGTAAGTATTATACTAGTGCAAAAAGCTTCTAAATTTTATAATATATTTTTTTTATATTTAATTATAGTTATTTTGTGCTAAAATAGTTTTTTTAGCCTAAATAATTATAATTAGCAATTTTTTACTTTTTTAGTAGTAAGTAGTTATAAGTTAAGTAGAGTATAGTAATATACTAAGCTTATTTATAAATTATACTTATACTATTATAAAATATTATAATAAAAAAAAAAAAAGCTGCAAAATAGTTTATTATAAACTTTTATTACTTTTCTACTATTTACTTAATTAAGTAGTTAGTATAGCTGCTATATAAAAAAAATATAAAAATATAAATAAATAATTAAATAGTAAAAAAGTAAGACTTAGCTATAAGTTTTTATTTTTTTTATTATAAAATTTTATATTAGCTTTTA
>NW_024468944.1:83052-84439 GCF_010015615.1 Cucurbitaria berberidis CBS 394.84 | reverse complement strand
ATTTTACCTATTTTATTAATAAATTAGCTATAAAGTATTTTATTACTTTTTATTCTAGTTTTAAATTTTTTTTTTATAGTTTTATACTATTTAAAAACAAGCTAGTAAGCCTGCGTACTACTTTTATTTTATATATTTTTATAATTATAAAAATGCAGTAGTTCTACAGTATAAGCTTTATTTAAGTTAATAAGCTATATTTAAAAACTAATTTTATTAGTTGCTATACTTAGTATAGAATTGCTAATACAAGTAATATTAAGTTTATTACTAATACTAAAGCTTATAGTAGCTTATTGCTTTAAAAAAAAATAAAATTAATACTAAAGCAAATTATACAACGCAGTAGGAGAAATTAGTTTAAAATTATAGTTTAGGTGCTATACTTAGTACTTTAATATAGTAGTAAAGTAGTAAAGTTTATATAATACTTATAGTAGCTTATAGCTATAATTATAGCTATAGTATAAAGCGTATATACTTAAATAAATTAAAATCTTTCCTATTTAGCATATAGTAGTATTTATTTGTTTTATTACTTATATTTTATTAATTTTATTAAAAGCTGCTTTATAGAATAATATAATAAAAGTATAGTTAATAGCTGCAAAAGCCGCGTTAAATACTAAATAATAAGTTCTACTTTACTTATAAAAAATAAAACTTTATTATTATATATAATAGTAACCCTTTTCTAATTCTTTTAGTACTAGTAGTAAATATATAAAGTATATTTTTTATAATAAGCTTTTTAGGTAGTTTATATAGCTAGGCTAAGCTAGCTAAATTTATATATAATTATATCTAGTAATATAAAGCAAGTAAAATAGAGCGCTTAATAAAGTTTATAATATAAAGTATTACTAAATAGAAAATAAAAATAATATTTTAGCTAGTAAACTAGGCCTATTTTTTTTACTAAATCTAAAATACGTTCTAGAAACTAGTAAAATATAAAATAAATTATATTTAGCTTAAGCTGCATAAGTTGTATAAACTAAATTTTGTATTAATTATTTATATACTTTTTATAAAAAACTGTATTAATTATTACTAACTAAGTACATTAATAGTAGTAGGCACTAATTTACTAATAATAATACTAGTAATAATAGTTTTCCTAGTAGTACTTTTTAATAATAATAGCGCTTGCAGTATTTTTTACTTATTTTATATAATTAGCTTTAGTATAATTAAAAATAATATAATTACTATTTAAGCTCTACCTAGCTTTTTTTAGAAGTAAGTATAAAACTTAGCTTTATTTTTATTTATTTTTTTTTTCTTATTTGCTAGCTTATTAAAAGTAATTTTTTATAAAAAAAATTTTATTATTACTACTACTATAGCGTTGCTAAGGGAAGTAGTATGCCTAAGTACTATATAA
>NW_024468944.1:80446-82743 GCF_010015615.1 Cucurbitaria berberidis CBS 394.84 | reverse complement strand
TAGTAGTAGTAGTAGTAGTAGTAGTAGTAGTAGTAGTAGTAGTAGTAGTAGTAGTAGTAGTAGTAGTAGTAGTAGTAGTAGTAGTAGTAGTAGTAATAGTAATAAATAAAGAATATAAACAATATTTTTTGGACAGAATAGCTATCTGCCTAAGAAGTTGTAGCTTTTTAAAATAATAATAATAATAATAATTTATAGTTATATTCCTACTAAGCTTAGTTTAAAGTAGGGTTAGTAGTGCTATTAAAAAAGCTAGACTATTAAAAAATAAAAGCTAGTTTTTAGAGTAGTATTAGCATACTAAAGTTCTAGCTAAGCTATACTTACTAAGCTTAAGTATTAACTACTTATAATAAATAAAACTAATAATTTTATATAAACTTATATTTGTTACGCTTTTCGTATTTTTTATAACTAATAAAAAAAATTTACTAGTTTGTATTATATAGTATCTATTTTATAATACTTTATTTTTTTATTTATATAAAACTCTATAATATAGAATAAAATATAGCTCCTATATAATAGGCAACGCATTACCTAATAAAATAGTAATAAGTAAGCTATTTTTTATTTGTACTATAACTACATTTAGAACTATATAGTAAATTTTTAGTAAAATAGTATAATTAATAAATATAGCATTAGAAAACGTTTTAAAAAAAGTAAATAGTATATTATTTTATTTTTTTAGTAATTAGTATAACCCTAATTATAGTTTTATAAATAGTAAAATAGCAAGTATAGAAACTTAAATTTAGTAGAAATTTTTATTTTAAATTAAATTTATAATTTAATTATAGTGCTAATAAAGCTTGTTAGTATAATTTCTAAAACTTTTTTAATATAATATAACTTCTTCTACTTTATTAAGTAAGTTAAAGCTATAGGTATTTTTTAGAAATTATATTAAAAGCTCTTTTTTATATATAAAGCGCTTAGAATAATTATCCCTTTATTATTTTTCTATAAATAAGAGTATACTATACTTTTTGCGTTTAAGGTTTAATTTATTAATAAACTATTTTTTAGTACTATTATTAAAATTAGTTAGTTCTTTATTATTAAAATTAGTTAAGCTAAGTTATTAAAATAGTATTACTTGTTTTTTTTTACTATAACTATACTTTTGGTATTACTAGAGTTATATATTACTTTAGTATAAGAAGTTAACTTTTTATTATAAAATTCTATTACTAGGATACTAATGCTTAGTGCAAAAGTAATAGCTTATAGTAAAATTTATACTTATAAACTTAGAGTAAATAAGCAATCTAATATAGTAAAAGAAATCTAATTTCTTTTATAAATAGTATAAAAAGTAAAGTATTAGCTTTATACTATTTTAATGCTAAAGTAGAAATAAATACTAGAATTTGTAGAATTAAAGCTATAAATAGTATAAAAAATATTTTAATATAATACTTACTAAAAGTAAAAAGCTTTTTTACTTATACTTGCGTACTAAGCTCTTTATATTATTATATAACTTTTTTTTAGTACTATAGTTTGCTATAAGTAATAGTAAAAAAAATAAAAACTAGTATAGTTAGTTTACTAAGTAGTTTTAAATTAAAAGTATTTAGTACTAATTTTAAATTTTTATATACTACACTATTTTTATAAATTAAATAAGTAATAACACTTACTCTTTAATATATTCTATTTATAATAGGGTTTTATATTGTATTACTTACTAAAGTTTGTAGGGCTTTGCATAGTATATATATATTAATTTTATTTTATTTATTTTATTTATACTAGCATTAATACTATATTTATTTTTTATTCTTTTTTATATAACTTTACTTAAGTACTTAAAATAGTAAGTTTTGTGTAATATAAGCCTACTACTATAAACTTTAAGTAGGATAAACTACTATTTATTAAAAGTACTATAAATTATATTTTATTTATAAATAACTGCAAAAGCCTACCTATATATAGCCTTATTAGCTATATATATAGTAGTAGTAGTAGAAGTAGTAGTAGTAGTAGTAGTAGTAGTAGTAGTAGTAGTAGTAGTAGTAGTAGTAGTAGTAGTAGTAGTAGTAAGTATACTAGCTGTATTAAAAAAAACATTATTAAATATTAAAATAAGGTTATTATTCTACCTTTTTATTTACTATAAAATACTATTAGGTTTTTTTTTAGTTTTAGAGTAAACACTTTTAAAACTATTTTTAAAAAAAGTAATATATAATTTATAAATTAGTATAAAAGCGTAACAAGCTTTATATATTATTATTTTTAGTATTTATTTAAATTGCTAATACTTTAAAAAATTAGAGCATTTA
>NW_024468944.1:77829-80256 GCF_010015615.1 Cucurbitaria berberidis CBS 394.84 | reverse complement strand
AAAATATACTTTTATAAAAGCAGTATATAAATAATAATATTAATATATATTAGAAAGTGCTATATATACTTACTTATTTTTTTTTTAGTTTTAAAAAAAATAAATACTTTTTATTATTATACGCATACTACTGTCTACTTTTTACTCTATTTCTTTTTTTTTTATCTTCTAATACGTTACTATTTTGAACTAAATAACTAAATTTTATATATATAATATTTTTTTTATAAAAAGATAAATTAGAGATATATAGAGTAGTTAAAAAATAATATAAAAAGTATAAAAGGTATACAAAGCATAAACTGTATAAAAAGTATAAAAAGTATAAAAAGAATAAAAAGTATAAAAAGTATAAAAATAACTAGGCGTTTTTTTAGTATAAATAATTTCGCTAAACTAGCCTAGCTGCTATAAAAACTAATTTACTAAAAAAATTAAGTTTTAGATATTTTATAACTTTTACTAGCAAATAGCGCGCTATTAGTAATAGTAAAACTTTTTACTATTATATTTTATATTTTATTAATATATAAGTTTTATTTTTATTATATTCTAAAATTTATATTTACTAGCAAAGTACTTGTAATAGTTTTTAGTAATATACTAGAATGCTATAGCATAAGCTTATTCTATTATAGTTTACTTTATAATTATATAATAATTAATTAGTTATATTTTTAGTTTATCCTTTATTTTTTGTTTTTAACTATAACTAGTACAACCTATAACTAGCCTTTTATAATTTTAACTATATTTAGAACTACTTCTAGATTTTCTATATTAATTTTCTAGTACTAGTTCTATAAATTTGTTATAGTATTAGAAATAGTTTTATAAATTAATTTTGCAGGTAATACTTATATAATATACTATATTAAATAAGTTTTAATATATTTTATAAGTACTTTATAGTAAATACTGCATATAAATAAGTTCTATAAACTAAGTAATTTATAAATTCTTTTTCTGCATATATTTTATTTATATTTATACTCTATAAATTAGAGTTTTTTATTTATTATATAGTAAGTAAAAAGCTTACTTTACTTGCTAAGCTTTTAAAGTAAATATAATACTAGTAGAAAAAAAGTATTTTATAGCAAAGTATTGCAAGTTATTAAAATTAGTTTTTTAGGTACTAAATAATATAAGAATACTTTGTTATATAGTAATTTAATAGTATTGCTTAAACTAGTTAAAAGTAAAGCTACTGCTTTATAGCACAATAAGTATGCGCAGTAATATATAGTACTAAAATATTAAAATTCTACTAATTAATATAATAATAGTACTATTTACTATAAAGCGCTTTTGCGTATTAGTTTTAATAATATAAAAAAAAAAAGTTAATTAGCGCATTATAAATAATTATAAACTTATTTTTATTATAAATAGTATATAGTTGCGCTAAAAATAGTAACGCGCTTACTAGTTTATTAAATACTTAAAATTTTTACTACTAAGTTTAAGAATTTTTTTTATACTATATAGTTAGTATAGCTACTATATAAAAAAAAGTTATTTTATTAATTAAACGCTCTGCATAAAAACAAGCCTTTTAGTTAAACTTTTTTAAACTTTTACTAATTTCTAAGCTAATTATAAATAATTATATAATACAGACTAGGGCACTTATATAAAGTATTTAAAAAAAACTAGTACTGCATTTAGTAATACTTTAGTAAAAATACTTATTTTACTACAATATTATTATTAGGATTTTAATACTACTATTACCTGTAAATATAGTGCAGGCTTATATAATATAGCATATAATTTTTATTTTCTTTATATAAAAAAATACTAACTATTTTGTTATTAAAGCAATAAAGTAATGTATAAAAAACTATATATTTATAGTTTTTTACTTTTATAAATATTTTAATTTATTTATAATACTTTATTCTAGTATATATAAAGCTCTAATACACAATAGCAAACTACTATAAACTTTCTAGCTTAAAGCAAAAAAAAAAAGTATAAAAAAATAAACTAGCTAGAACTAAGCTAAAATTAAACTAGCATTAAATTCTTTATTTAGTAGTAGATAGTTTTACGCAAGTATACCCTTTTTTAATAAATTATATATTTAAAAAAGTATTACTAAATCTGCTGCACTACTATACTAGTAAAAGTAAAATAAACTATACTATAACTGCCGCCTTAATAGTTTATAATAATATTATTTTAAAATTTATATAATATATACAATTTTAAGTAATATAATTAGTAAATAGTAAAATTAAAAAATTTAACTATTATAATAAATTATAACTTTTTTTTTAGTACTTATATAGTATATTACTGCTGCAGAAAAAGCAAGCTAACATTTTTAAATTTTATATACAAAAAATTTTTATTATTCTAAAAAATTATAGAAGTTTTAATAAATATAAGGCTAGATATATATTTTCTGCAGAAAATAAT
>NW_024468944.1:76436-77729 GCF_010015615.1 Cucurbitaria berberidis CBS 394.84 | reverse complement strand
AGGCAGTATTAAAAAAATATTTAAGTAAAAAAAGAAAGCTAGTGCTATAAGTAGTACTACTTACTTTTTTTTTTTTACTTTATATATTTAATTATAAAAAAAAAAAAAAAGTTTTTAAGCTTTTTTTTTTTATTCTGCTTTTTTTTCTACTATTTATACTGCAGCTATTGCAGTTACTTTTACTACTATTTCTTATAAAAAACTATTAGTATAGTTTAGTAGAAAAAAAAGCAGTATTAAAAAAATATTTAAGTAATAAAAGAAAGCTAGTGCTATAAGTAGTACTACTTACTTTTTTTTTTTTACTTTATATATTTAAAAAAGTATTACTAAATCTGCTGCACTACTATACTAGTAAAAGTAAAATAAACTATACTATAACTGCCGCCTTAATAGTTTATAATAATATTATTTTAAAATTTATATAATATATACAATTTTAAGTAATATAATTAGTAAATAGTAAAATTAAAAAATTTAACTATTATAATAAATTATAACTTTTTTTTTAGTACTTATATAGTATATTACTGCTGCAGAAAAAGCAAGCTAACATTTTTAAATTTTATATACAAAAAATTTTTATTATTCTAAAAAATTATAGAAGTTTTAATAAATATAAGGCTAGATATATATTTTCTGCAGAAAATAATATTTAATTTTTATAACTTTTTATTAAACTAAAAATTTGCAGAAAGTTTTAAAAATTTACTACTAAATTTATTTTATTTTAAGCAATTAGTATTTAATACTATATAGCTTTTTATTAGTTTAAAAGTTTATCAAAATTTCTAAGCATTTTTAGTAGTTATATAATAAATTAATTAAAGTGCAGTTTAATATAGCAAAAGTAGGATTCTTTATAAAGTAGTATAAAACTTTTAGTAAAAAAGTTTTAAATAGTAAAGTAAGTATATACTAAGCGCTTATTAAACTTAAAATATTTTAAATTTTATATAAATTAGTAACTTTATAATATTATTAAACTACTTTTTTACTACAAAAAATTTTTTTTTAACTATATTTGCTTACTTATTTATTTAATAAGTACTTATATACTTATAATATATAAAGCTTTTTAAGCTTAATATAATTACTACTACTACTACTTTTTTTTTGCAAGTATTGCAGTTTAGTATAATATATATTACTAATTTATAAGTAATAAAATATATAGAATAAATTTACTATACTTAAAACTTAATAATTAGAATAGTGCTAATATAGTAGTATAGCTTTTGCTGCTACTACTATAGCGCTATAGTACTACTACTACTACTACTACTACTACTA
>NW_024468944.1:72005-73833 GCF_010015615.1 Cucurbitaria berberidis CBS 394.84 | reverse complement strand
AAAAGAAAGCTAGTGCTATAAGTAGTACTACTTACTTTTTTTTTTTTACTTTATATATTTAATTATTATATATATAAAATAGTTGCTAATTATATTAAAGCTGCTGCAATAAACTATATTAGTTTTTATAATTAGTAAGTTAGTAAAAAGTTTAAAAAATACTTTAATTAATATATGTCTAGTTTTTACTTTTGCTTACTTTAGGCTTTTAAATTTAAAATTTTTAAAACTATTGCGCATTAGAAGTACTACAAGTAAAAGCGCTAATACTTTATTAATAAAACTAAATATAATAAACTAAATATAGCTAACTACGCAGTATTAAACTATATTAGTTTAATTATAAAATTAATACTAAATAAGTATTTTTTAAAAAAGTATAGTTGCAAGTATTATTAATATAATAGCATAAAGTACTAAGTTTATATAAATAATACTAAAAAATTAGTAAAGTATATTTTAACTATTTATGCACGCTATTGCGCAGTTTTTATAATAAAAAGCTGCAGCTTTAATATATATAAAAAGAAAAGTACTATAAAAATTAAGCTTTTACAATAACAATAATTAGCTTTTAAGCTATAGCTATTATTTGTACTAAAAGTATAAGTAGCTTTATTTAAAAGTATAGTATTATTAATTGTTTATTTTTTATTCTATTAATATCTAATCTGCCCTAATTAGTTAGAGTATCTGTATAAAAAAATAAGCTAAATATTAATAATATATTAGCAGAATAAAATCCTAGTTTATATACTATAATTATAGTTTAGTAAATATTATTATACTTTATATTATTAGTTTTAAGCTGCTCTAGCTAGGCTAAGTATTAGAAAAAACTAGCATTGCAAGTATATATAGTAAGCAGGCTATAGCAAGTTTATTTAATAATAAAAAATTCTAAAGCAAGAATAATAGTAGTTAATAGTTAATAAAAATATTTAGTTTAGTTATAAATTGCTTTTTATGTGCTGTAAAGTATATAATATAATTATATTTTTTTTTTATTAGGCTTGCGCCTGTATTACTGCATGCTAATTAAACTAAAAATTTACTTATAAGTAAGTAGGCTATAGTAATAACTATAATATATTATATAATTTAAGTATTAGCTTAGAAATTTATAAGTATTTACAAGTATTTAAAAAATATTAATAGTATTAAAAACTTAAAAATTACTAGTATTTATTTAAATTTTGCAAGCCTGTATCCTAGCTTGTAAATTTATAATATACTATAAATATATAGCTTATTACTAATTTTTACTTATTAATTCTGCTTTTTTTTATTTTCTACTTTAAGCTATACTTTTTTATATACTTTTAAGTATTCTAGCCCTTTTACAGCTTATATAAGTTATATTAACTAAAGCAATACTTTTATATCCCTTTTGCTTTTATATATATATTTTTATAAAATTTTATATAAATAATAAAATAAAATATTATAAAATAAACACAAATAGTCCAAACTAGTAAATCCCCTCTACTAGTAAAGGAAAAAACACAAAAAGCGTAATAAAATATAAATATATATAAAAATACTAGTTTTATTTATTGCAAGTAGTTAATATTTAAGCTTAGTAAGTATAATAGCTTAGCTAGAGGCTTAGCATACTAACGCTGCTCTAAAAACTAGCTTTTTTTTGTATATATATATAAGTAACTTTATAAATTTTATAATTAATAATAGCATACTTTTAAAATAGTATAAAGTAGATAAAAAGCAAATATTAATTTGCGTTATATTTATTAGAGTAGTAATACTTTTAATTATTAAGTATTATAATATACTAACTAGCTGCAAAGCTAAGCGCTTTGTTTAGCTA
>NW_024468944.1:67849-71905 GCF_010015615.1 Cucurbitaria berberidis CBS 394.84 | reverse complement strand
AAAAGTAAAAAAATACTTAATAATTATAGTAAAGGCAATATAATAAAGTTATATTATTTAATAAGTATAAAGCAGAAAAAGTAACTTTAGAAATATTATTAATACTTAAGGCAATAAAAAGCTAATGCCTAATTTAATTTATATTAAATAATACTAAATATTGCTTAAATGCCTGCAAATTTTTGCAAATTTTTAGTTTAATTACAGAACGCGCTAGCAGCTTTAATTTAAATTTATAATATATATTTTAAATTAAATCTAGTATTATATTATTAATAAAATTGCTTTTAAAAATATACTTTTATTAAATTTAGTAAAAAGTAGTTTTACTATAAGTATATTAAACTTAAATGCATAGTAAAAGTTATAAAAAAGTACTTAGTAAATACTCTATTTAGCTAGTAATTATATTGCTTTTATTCTAGCTAACTGCTGCTATATCTACTTATAGTATTTGCAGTAAAATTTATAAATATTCTAAAAGTTGCAAAAGCTAATTTATATTTTAATTATATTTTTAAATAACTACTTTATTTTCTGCAAAATATTAATACTAGTATCTAGCTTTTTTTATTGCAATAAAAAGATAGTTTAAAGTTTATTAGAATTATTATTAATAATAGCATTTTTTATATTATTATAGCTGCTTTCCTAGCTACAATTAAGATATAATAAAGTATCTAAAATTAAATTTATAAAAAAAAAAAAAACTAATAATTACTAAATAAAAAATACATAGTACTTTAAAAAGTAAACTAAAATTAAAAATAGGTACAGTTAGTTCGGCGCGTACTAGCATTACTAAATAAAATTTAAAATAAATATAAAATAGTAATTTATTAATTTATATAGCTATTAAGTAAAAGTAATATAGTTAAAAGTAATAAGTTTTAAATTATATATAAATTATTTTGCCTGCAATAGCTTTAAATAATTACTATTAAATTTAAAACTAGTTTTTTTTAAATACTTTGCCCTACAATTTCTCCTATTAATTTAAAAATTTATAAAAATTAGTAGGCATTTTTAGCACTATACTAGTAGGGCTTACTACTAAAGCATTTAATAAAAAAAAATAAAAAATGCAAAAATAAAAAAAAATAGTTAAGTAGTAGAAAAGTAGGACTTAGCTATAAATATTTTTTTTTTTTTTATTAAGCTTTATACTAGCTTTTAGCTACAAAACTGCACTATAAATAAGTTTTCCTATATAGGACTTAATACTACAATACGCCAAAGCGTGCAAAAAAAGTAAAAATAAAAAAAAAAAAAAAATTTTAATTATTTTATTTACTTATAAATTTTTTTAATTATATAACTACTTTTTTATTAGCTTTACTACTTTACTTTTTTTTTTTAGCTAAGGCGTACTACTATGCGCCCTTATTTTTACGCTAGTATACTTTAAGTAATATTTTGCTTTTAGTAATATTTTTTTTTTATACAAGTAATTACTTTTATATTATATTTTTAGCATATACACTTTTAAGTAATTAATTCTAATTTTTATATTATAAATTTAAGTGCAGCGCTTTAAGCTTCGCAACTTAACTAAAAGCTTAGTATTATAATATAGTATAAAAAGTAGTAAATTTATTAATAGTAATTTAAAATATTAAAGCTGCATTTTAAGCAAAATAGTATTACTTTTTTATATATTTAAATATTAATTTAGTATTTTAAGCAGCTTTAAGCGCGCGTTATTTATTTTCTTATATAATTATAAATTTTTTTTATAAATAAATTATTTTGGAGCAAATATATAGCGCGCTGTTTTTTAAGCTATTTACTTAGTTATTGCATTTTATTTATTTTATTAATAAGGCGTTTATAAAGTATTTTATTGTTTTTTATTATAATTTTAAGCTTTTTTTCTGCAGTTTTGTACTACTTAAAAAGGAGCTAGTAAGCTTATAAACTATTTTTATACTTAGTTTATTATTTGTTTTATATTTCTTTATAATTATAAAAATACTATTATTTTGCTTTATAAGCTTCTTCTAATCTAATATACTATTTTTAAAAACTTATTTTATTTATTACTATACTAAGCTTATTAGTAATACTTGCGCTTATAGCAGCTTATAATTATAATTATAATTATAATATAAAGCGCATGCGCTTTAATAGGTTAAAATTTTTAGTATTTTATATATATTAGTATTTATTTATTTAATTGCCTATACTTATTTTAAATTACTAAAAGCTACTTTAAATAATTAAATATTAAAAATATAGTTAATAGCTGCGAAAGCTGCGTTTAATACTTAATAAAAATTTTTATATTATTAATAAAAAATAAAGACTAATTTAATCCTTTATTAGCTATTATAATAGTAAGCTATTTTATAATTTTTTTAGCAGCAACTAGTACTTAAAAAGTATTTTTATTAATAAGTTTTTTAAGTAGTTTATATATTTAGGCTAGGCTAGCTAAAATTATATATAATTACTTTTAACTTATAGTTTAGAATATTACTAAATAGAAAATAAGTATAATATTTTAACTAAAAAACTAAGCCTAGTTTTTCTACTAAATTTAAAATGCTTCCTAAAAACTATTAAAATATTACTTAAAATAATAGTAGTAGTTAAGCTGCCTTTAATTTGTGCTAGGATTATTTAGTAACTTTTTATTAGTAAATTATAATTAATAAGCTTAGCTTTATAAAATATTTTAAAAAAATTAAATAGTATATTATTTTTTTTTTTAGTAATTAATATAACGTGCTTATTGCAATTGCGCAAGTAGTAAAATAGCAAAAAAAAAAATTTAAATTAAAAAGAATTTTTTATTTTAAACTAAATTAATAATTTAATTTATATTGCTAATAAAGCTAATTTAGCTTTAAAAAAAACAAAATTAATATAAATTTTAAAAATTTTTATATACAAAACAATTTTTTTTACTTTATTAAATTAGTTAAAGCTGCAAAAATTTTTTAAAAAATAGCTTTAAAAACTTTCTTTTGTGCATAAAGCGCCTAAAATAATTATTTTTCTATTTTCTTTTTATATATAGCGGTATAATATACTTTTTGTATTTAAAGTTTAACTTATTAGTATAAAAATTTTTAGTATTATTATTAAAATTAGTTAGGCTAAGTTTCTAAAATAGTATTACTTATTTTTCTACTATAACTATACGTGCAGTATTAGTAGAGTTATATATTACTTTAGTAAAAAAAGCTAACTTTTTATTATAGTACTTTACTGCTAAAATACTTATATTTAGTATAAAAATAATAATTTATAGCAAAGTTTATACTTGTAGAGTAGAAAAGCAATTTAGTATAATTAAAAATAATTTTTTTTTTTTTATAGTTTGTATAAAAAGCAAAGTATTAGCTTTAAACTATTTTTTTACTAAAGTAAGTATAAATGCTAAAATTTCTAAAATTAGAGCAGTAAAAGGCGTAAAAAAAAATATAATATAATATTTATTAAAAATAAATAAGTTTTTTATTTGCGCTTTTGCAATAAGCTTTTTAAATTATTATACTATTTTTTTTTTAGTACTATAGCTTACTATCTTAAATAGTAAAGAGCTAAGGACTAGTATAGTTAGTTAAATAAATAATTTTAAATTAAAAATATTTAGTACTAACTTTTTATTTTTATATGCTATGCTATTTTTATTAGTTAAATAAATAAAAAAACTTTTTTTTTTTTATATTTATAATAAAGTTTTATACTTTACTATGCACTAAAGTCTGTAAGGCTTTGTATAATATATATATATTAACTTTATTCTACTTATGCTAGCGTTAATACTATATTTATTTTTTACTACTTTTTATACAATTTTATACAAGTATTTAAAATATTAAGTTTTATGCAATTTAAGCCTACTACTATAAATTTTAATTAAAATAATTTACTATTTATTAAAAATAATATAAACTATATTTTATTTATAAATAGCTACAAAAACTTGCCTGCAAGTAGCCTAGTTAGCTATGCGCATATTATTAATTTTAGCAAATATACTAGCTATATAAAAAAAAAAAAAGCTAATAAGCTTTAAAATATAGTTATTACTATGCGCTTTAATAT
>NW_024468944.1:17344-67749 GCF_010015615.1 Cucurbitaria berberidis CBS 394.84 | reverse complement strand
AAGTAAGCTAATATTTAAGCTAAAAAGTTAAAGTACTTTAATAAAATTCTAAAAATAGTAGTTAAATTTAAAAAGCTTAATATAGCAAAGTAAGTATTAATGCTAGCTAAGTTAATTTTTAATAATAAATACTAAAAGCTAAAAGCTAATATTAAAGCTACTTGCAAAATATTAAAACTTATTTAAATAAAAAACGCCTAGCGCAATATAATATAACAGTTTTATTTAGAACTTTAGTTATTGTGCTATTAAAAAAAAGCCTAGCTATATAATTTATTAAAAAGTAGTTTAATTTACATCTAGCAGTTTAGTAAGCTATAAATAATAATAAGTATTTATATATTTATACTAGCAAAATAATTGCGCTTTAAAATATATTATTATAAAATAATTATATAAAGTTTAAAATTAATGTGCATTACAAAGTGCTTAATATACTTATTTATTTTTTTAATTTTAAAAAAAATAAACTTTTTTTTTTATTACTTTTATACTGCTTTTTACTTTCTATTTCTTTTTTTTTTATTTTTAGATACTTTACTACATCTGTAATTTTTTTTTAATAGAAAAAATTAATTAAGTATTTACTAAGTAGTTTAAAAGTAATATAAAAAGTAGAGAAAATATTATAAGTAATAAAAGTATTTTTTTCTAGTATAAACTGTTTAGCTAAACTAGCCTAGCTGCTACAAAAACTAATTTGCTAAAAAAAGTAAAATTAAAATATTTTATAAGCTTTACTTGCTAATAATATACTATTAGTAATAGTAGTACTTTTTATAAGTGCATTTTGCGCGTAATAAATATATAAGTTCTATTTTTATTATATTATAAAATTTATATTTATTAGTAAAGTAGTTATTATAGCAGGTAGCAAAGCACCTATAATAGTTTTTAATACTATACTATAGTACTATAGTATAAGCTTGTTTTATTATAGCTTACTTTGTAATTTTATAATAATTTATTATTTAAATTTTTAGTTTATACTTTGTTTTTTATTTTTTGCTACAATTTGTGCAATTTATAACTACTTTTTAACAATTTTAAATATATTTAAAACTATTTCTAGATTTTCTATAGTAGTTTTTTTATGCTAGCTCTATAAATTTATTATTATATTAAAAATAGTTTTATAAATTAACTTTGCAGGTAATACTTATATAATGCACTATTATAAATAAGTTTAAATATATTTTATAAGTACTTATTAGTAAATATATCTACATTTAAATAGAAATAATTTATACTAACTAAATTATCTGTATATTTTTTTTCTATATATAATTTATTTGTATCTATGCTCTATAAATTAGTATTTTTTATTTATTATATAGTAAGTAGGAAGCCTGCTTTATTTGCTAAGCTTTTAGAATTAAGTACAATACTAGTAAAAAAAAGTTATTTTGCAGTAAAAAGTTATAAACTATTAAAATTAGTTTTTTAAGTACTTAACTATATAAAAGCACTTTATTATATAATTATTTAAGAATATAGTTTAAACTAATTAGAATTAAAACTGCTACTCTGCAGCGCAATAAGTATGCGCAGAAATATATATTACTAAAATGCAAAAATATTAATTAGTATTATAATAGTACTATTTGCAGTAAAAAAAGCGCTTTTATGTATTAATTTTAATAATATAAAAATAAGAATAGATAAGTGCATTATAAATAGTTAAAAATTTATTTTAATTATAAATAGTAAATATTAACGCGCTTGCTTATTTGTTAAATATTTATTTTTTTTACTAAGTATAAGAGTTTTTTTTATACTATATATTTTTTAGCAGCGGGCTTTTTTTTATTTTTAAAATATAATAAGTAGTTTGTTAGCAGACTTTTCTAGTTCTTAAATTAGTAAAAAGTTTTGCTTAAAAAAAAAGTAGTACCTATTTTTTATATATTTACTTTTTTAAAATAGTTTTTATTTTTTTTATAATAGGTTGTATTGTAGCGTAGAGCTAGTATAATAAATAGTATACTTTTTATAATATTTTTTTGCGTACTATTTTAATAAGCACAATTTATTTATTTTATTAGCAGAAATTTACTTTTTGTCCTAGTAAGGCACAAATTGCAATTTTGCTATATTTTTAATAGAGCAGTTATTTTTTCTAACTTTAAAGATATTAACTAAACTATTAATTTTACTTATAAAAAGCTTGCTTTTATTAAAACTAAAAATACTAAATATAATTCTAAAGTTAGCTATAATTAAGTTTTTAATAAAAGTATTTTCTTTTAAATAAGTAATATTCTAGACTTTAATAATACTATTTATAGAGCTAAAGTACAGTTTTATTATATTTTTATTTTAAAATAAAAAGCGCATACTAGTATTTGTAATTTTATATAAAATACTATTTTATAAAAGTATAAAACTGTCTATACAAAAAAGTTTGTATAAAATTAATTAGCTACTAGAAATTTTAAATATAAGCATGTTTATCTGTGCAGCTAGTAATAATAAAATACTTATTTTATAAGTACTAAATAATATTATTTATATTTAAGGCTTTGTACTCTATTTTAAGCAAATACTAAAACTTATTTATTTTTTTATTATAAAGTTAGAGTACTAAGCGCGTGCTGCAGTTAATATTAGCTTTAGTAATATATTTAACTATAAATAAAAGCATATATAACTAGTTTAAATTAAACTTAATATTAAAAATATTTTTATTAAATTTATAAATAAGTAGTTAAGTTTGTATTTTAATATTTTAAAAGCATAAATTGCTAGTTATATTAAAACTATTATTGCAAATATAAGTACTAAAGCTAGTAAGTAGGTTACTAAAAGCTAGCTTAAATTAAAAAAATATTAAAAAAATTTTAGAATTGGAACGCAATACAGCTTTTAATAAATAAAAGTTATACTTTTTATATATTAATAAATTTTTTTTATTAAGTATAAGTAGTTTAATAGCTTTACTTTTTATTAATTTTACTATAGTAGCCAGGACGCCCCTGTAATTATAGTTAACTATTATAATATTTATTTAAGCCTTGCATTTAAATTTAGCACTTAAAATTAGCTATTTTAAATTAGTTTTTATATACTATTTTATAGAGTTTTATATGGACAACGAGATGGGGTATCACAAAATAGACACAAATAGTCCAAACCGGTAAATCCCCTCTACCAGTAAGGGAAAAAAAACACGAAAAGCGTGACAAAATATAGGTATACACAGAAACGCCGGTCTCGTTTGTTGCGGGTGGTCGCTGTGTTTCCAAGTTAGCGCGTCGCAATTCTGCTGCCTGAACCAAGAATACGTACATGCTCGGGCTCGGCGAGCACGACGGCCCGGCCGGAGGCTCGGCACGCCGACGCCGCTCCGAGAACCAGCTTTTGTTCTCTAACAGTCTGGCCTCATTGAAGGCACCACCAACCCCGCCTTGAGCTGAGCTCGGTGGGAATACAACCATGGGTTGTCGTCGTTGTCGTCGTCATTTTTTATATACTATGCGCATATTGTTTTGTTATAGCTAGCTAAGTAGATAATTTTACTACTAAATGTAAATACTATAAAACTAATAATAGTATATAGTTTTAGATTTTAAAATACAAATATAGCGTGCATTAAGTTAGCACTAATTTTTATTTTTTTTTATTTTTTATTATATTTACCTAGTTTGTAGATAAGCCTATTAAAAGTATTATTATAAAAGAAATTTTTTAGCCTATTATACTATATAAAATTAAAGTTATTTATAGTAATAGCTTTAGCTGCAAAATACTTACTGTTAAAGGCTTAAACTATAGTATAGATATTACTTAATATACTTATCTAAAAAAATGCAAGCTTTAATAAATTTATATATTTATTTTTAATTTAATATATTATAAATTTAAAAACTATAGTTTAGCCTTTTTTTGCATACTAGCCTAGTTCCTGTTAATATATTATAGTATAAGTTAATAGTTTTTAAATTATACTTATTTTATTTTGCAGTTTAATAGTAGTAAGCTTTTAAATTTATAAAACTTTTAAAATATAGCCTGCCTTTGCATTTTGCAAGAAGGCTGTAATACTACTTATATTATAAAAAAAAAATATTGTTTAATATTATTAATAAGCTAAAGTAATTTTAATTTTAGTAAATTTGCTAAAGTAGCTTGCGCATATTTTTATTTAACTATATACTTTAATTTTTAAGCAAGTTATATTATTTTTGCAATAGTTTTTTCTACTATTTTTAGCTTTTTTAAAATAAAGTTAATATAAAGTATAGCGCTTTGCTAATACTAGCTAAATAACTAATTCTAGTTCTAATTTATATGCGTATTTTAGGTAGCTATATATTATAAACTGCTAAAATAAAAAAGTTTTTGCATTAAACTAGCTAAATTTTTTTAAGTATTTAAAGTAAGCTTAGCATTATTATAATTATAATTTATACTTATAAGTTTATTTTTTATTAATATAGCTTTATTAAGAATAAATATAATTTTTTTAGTTAGTATTTTAGACTGCAAAAAAGTATTAATATTTACTAAATTTTTAAAAACTTTTTTATTTTTATTTGTATTTTTTCTTATTTTAGCAACTTTTAGATAGCTTTTTAGCTATATATAATTTTTATATTTAGTTTAATATAATTATTTTTAATAAAGCGCAGAATTAGCTTTAAAAAAATAATCTTGCTTTATAGTTTAATATATTAGAAAAAGTTATATTGCTACTATATTTTAACGCAGACTAGCAGGCTCTAAATATACTTTAAATTTAGAATAATTGCTATATAAAGTTGCCTAATTAATAACTACTTTAATAATAAATTAAAAAAGTAAATGCAATATTGTAAAATTTTAAAATTAGTTTTTTTTATTAAAATTAGTGGCGTAGCACAACTAAAAAGTAAAATACTAGTAATTAAAAAACTTAGTATTAAATTCTGCTATAACTTGCTTTTATAAAAAAAACCTAACTTTTTTTAAGTATATTAAGTAATAGTTTTGCTTAGTTGTAAATAAATTAGTAAATTTTAAATATTTTAAATTTAGTTTAAAGGGCTGTGCTATTAGTATAAAATTTAAAGTAAATTGCTAAAAACTTAGCTTTAGCTTAGGCAGTTTATTTAATATAATACTATTTTTTTTTATATTGCTTAATGCAATAAAGCTAGAAAAGTAACTAGATTTTAATAAAAATAATTTTTTTATTATATTAGACTTGTTTATTGTAAATTTAGCAGGGCGCTATAAAGGTAGTAGTAAATAATATTAGTATAAAATTACTAGAAAGCAAGCGCCTGCACTAGCTAAAAAAAACAAAGTTGTAATACTAGCTATTTTTTTAGTAAAATGCTATATTTTAGTTTTAACTATATTAAATGTAGCAAATAAAAAAAATAAACTTAGTTTTTAGTTTATAGTAAACGCAAACCCTAAAACTAGTAATATAATATTAGTATTAGCATTACAATTACTTTCTAAAATACTAATTTGTAAAAATATTACTACTGCTACTATTCTACTTTTAAAGAAAAAGCTTAAAATATCTACTTTACTAATTTAGTAATTTTTTTGCACTACTTTAGTATAATTTAAATTTACTTTTATTTTTTTTTAAACTTTTCTTTTAGCCCCCGCAAAGCTAAAATCTAAGCTAAAAAAAAAATTTACTAGTTTAATTTAGTAGATAAAAAATTTTAAACTTGCAAATTAATTATTAAAACTAAAAAGTAGAAATACTGCATTAAAGTACTTAAAAAAGTAAAAAAAAAATGCAAAAGTAGTATAGTAATAGTAAAGCAAAAGCTATAAGTACTAAATATTATACCTGCTTTTTCTACTTTTAGTATTTTATTTAAATATATAAGTAGAATTTTAAATAAGTATATAGGGATAAATACGCAAAGCAATACTATATTTTTTTAATAATAAACTTGCAATTATATAAGCAGCAACTACTTTATAGCTAAAATATTAAATAGTTAAATACTACCTAATAGTAATTATAATAAAGATAAAAATATAAGTAAAAGTACACGCTTATTAATAGTACTAGTAGAAAAATAAAACTAATAATAAATATACAGATGTAGAGTATAATATTATATAAAATAAATAGTAGTAGTTTTATAGTAATTATAAGTAGAAAGCTAAGTACTAAATTTAGTAGTAGTAAATAAAAACAAAAAAGCAGACATAGAATAAAAAGTATAAAAAAATAATATTATTAATTAAAAACTAATATTTAAAGTAGAGGATAATACAAACTATTTTTTATAAAATAGTAAAAAGTAAAGTACTATTTATTTTGCTTTAAGCTTAAATAATAGTATTAATAGTAATACTTACTGCGGCTTTATTTTTAGCAATATAGCTAAATATTTTTCTACAATATATTATTAGTTATAAAAGTGGTAGTATTGCAAAAGCAATATTTAGCTTTTTTTTAATTTTAATTTAAACTACTTATAGTTTCTTATTTTTTTACTATAAGTGTATATTATAGCAGTATAATAAAAATACTTTTGCTCTAGTTTTATTTTATACTTAATTTTATTAATATTGCGTTTATAGTATTTAACTAATTTAAACTACTTTTTAATATTTTATACTTAAATTTATTAAGTGTTAAAGCTTTTCTAAACTTTACTAAGCTTTTTCTACTATAGAAACTATAAAGCTGTATATATATAAGTATTAACTAGTAAATAAGCTAGCTAGCTAGCTAGCTAGTAGCTTAGTCCTTGCCTGCTTAGTAATTGTATTATAGTTTTTTTTACTTTTATATTTTTTAAGCTATTAAAAAAAATAGAGTAGTATATATATTACTTTGTTTTGCTATAAGTATGCAGGTATTTTTATATTTTTAAGTTTACTACAATTAGCTATTTGTAGTATTTGCTTTTATTATAATAATTTAAGTAGAATACTGCACGCTTTATAGTAGTACTACTAGTTTATTAAGTACTAAAATTTTTATTTTTTTAGGTATTTTCTTAGCGCTGCTTAGTTTGGGGTATATACTATATTATATACTTTTAAGTATTAGAATATAGTTTATTGCAACTATTGTGCTATTATACTTAATACTTATAAGTATATATTAGCTTAAGCTTATTAGTAAAGCTATACTATTATTAAGTAATTATTTACTTACTATAAAAATACTTATAAATATAAAAAAGTATTATAGAGTATATCCTAGTATAAGTATATAGTTTACAGTTAGTTAGATTGCAAAAATTAAAGTATATAAAAATATAATATTTATAAATAAAAAAATAAAAATTCTTATTAGTACTATTATTGCAATAGGCAACAAAGATATTAGCTTATTATTATTATTATTATTAGAATTATTTATTAAATTAATAAATAATTATTTCTAGTTACTGCGCATATTTAGTATTATATTTTTGTAATTACTTTATAGCGCGTATTAAAAAAAAAAAAACTAAAATATAAAATATTTGCATATATAAAGTTTATTTACTTTAGTAATATAGTTTCTAAACTTAAGCAATACATTTATATAAGTAAAAATAAGTATTATATAAAATAAATTACAATTGTACTAAGTATTTTTATAGCTTTAGTACTATATACTTAAATTGTAACACTTTCTGCCTTAGTATACTAAAAAAGCGCCCTTATAAGCAAAAATTAAAATTATATTATTAGTTAGTACTTTTTGTAGCAAGTAGTAATAAGTAGTAAGTATATTTTAAATTTAAATTTTATTAATAAAATTAATGCTTTGCTCCTAAATAGGCAAAAATAAAACTAATACTATTGCTTTTAATAGTATAAGAATATTATAAATTCTACTTTTTTTTACTATATTTTAGTAAAAGAAATTATATTAAACTTACTAAGTATTAAAAATAGTATAGTTTAATCTTACCCTAACAATTGCTTTTACTATTTGCTATATATTTAGCACTAAGCGCTTTTAAAGTATATTTTAAAGTACTTTTTTAAAAGCAGATACTAAAAAGCTTATAAAGTAGGCTTTATTCTATTATTGCTTTAATAAATTACTAATAAAATAGGAAAAGCATATACAAAAGTAAATAAAGCTAGTTTTATTTCTACTATTGCAGTAAATATTTGTATTTAAGATTTTTAAAATAGTATATATTTTTACTAGTTAGAAAATAAACCTAACCCCTAGGAGTATTATATTATTAGATACTATAGTAGTGCCTAATACTAGTGCTAAACTTTATATATTTTCTACGTTAATAGTAGGAAGCAAACTTTAATATAAGCGCTAGATTTTTTATACACTTAGAAATACTATAATAATAGTAGAAAGTAGTACTTAATACTAGTATTAAATTATATAGGCAGGTTTAGGCTCTGCGTGCAAAAATAATACCTAAGCAGAAAGTAGTATTTAATACTAGTACTAGTTTTTATATAGAAAGTAGTATTTAATACTAGTACTAAACTTTATACAGTAAGTAGGCAGGCAGTACCTAATACTAGTACTAGAATAAAATAGCTTTTAGAGAAAATTTTAGTAGCGCATATAAGTAGCCTGTATTATGCGTAGCTATAAACTAATATTTTAGAATTTGTAAAGCTTGCGCGCTTTTAAACTTTAGTATTTTTTTTATAAATTTAGTTTGTATTATATTATTGCTTTTGCTATTTAGTGTAGCAACTATACTTAAAAGCTCTACTAAATACTTAAAATAGCTATTTGCAGTTAGTAAATGCAAGCGCAGCTAGTTTTAAAGGAAGTATTAACTAACTTTTACTTTTAATTCTGCAATTTCTAACTATTTTTATAAATTTATTTACTTAATTTAGAAGTATTCTCCACGTAGATATTATTAAAAGTAGAAAAAAATTAAAAACTAGAATTATTATTAAAGTTTTTTAATAACATTTGCTTAAAAATAGAAAAAAGCTAGTATTGCGCAAATATAGTATACTTTATTATAAAAAAGCAACTAGAGCTAGTAATTACTTTTAAGTAAAGTGCAGTTTAGTAATAAAAAAAGTAGTATAAAAATTAAATACTAGTAGTAGTAGTACAGCTATTTTAATTAAGTAGAAGAAAAATAAATAGGGCAGGTATAGAATTTTTAAATAAATTAGTATTTTTATTTTTTAAGCTAGTTAGGTTTTTCCCTAGATTACTATTTTTAAGCTTTTTTTTTTTTAACTGTTTTTTTTTTTTTTACTTAAGTTTTTTCTACAAGCTATTGTTTTTTACAAATATAAGCTTACTAACAAAAATAATATTTTTAATACTTAGCTTTAATTTTTGCTTATTAAACTCTTTACTTAAGCTTAGTATTTTTTGTATTAGTTTTAAAGTTAAGTATAGTTTTGCAAATATAGTTGCTTGCTTTTTATTTGTAACTACAATGCTCTTTGCTATTATTATTATTAATATTTTTTTTATTTATTATTTTTTACTTGCTTTATACTTCTGTACTAAGCTTTAATTTATCGCGCTTATAGTAGTTTAAGTTTATTTATATTTTGCTTAATTTGCAGCTACTACTTATACAACTACTTAGTTTAATATTATATTTATTATTGCTATTTATACTACTATTCTACTTGCTGTCTAAGCTGCGCAAGTTAATACTTACTATTATTATTTTATTATAGGACTAAGCTAAATCTTTAGCTGCAGTAAAAATAGCTTCTAATAATAATAGCAGTAAGTAATAGAATACGAGTTAAAAGCTAAAAAAACGTAGTATAATATAGGCTTAAGTTTTAGCTAGAGTGCACGTACTTTTGCACTTATTGCTTTATTTTTATATAAATAGTAGTAAGTACTGCATATATTACAATTTTTGCATTAACTCAACTACTTTTTATTTATATATTAATAGTAGAAAATATACAATCTACTAAACGCAAAGCAAGTAGTAAACTAGTTTTACTATAGTAAAAAATAATATTGCCTAAGTAACTATAAAGATAATAAGTAAGTACTTTTTTTAAATTTAAACTAAAATTTAATAATTATATAAAGTTTTGCAATAGCTTTATAAAGCTTACTAAAACTGCAAAATTTTTTTAGCTTATTTTTTTGCCAACTATAATGCCTGCGGAATTATCTTTTAATATTTTCTACAATAAAAGTAGAAAAAGAAAAAAAAGCAAATAATAAGCTATTTTGCTATATATAGTTTAGCATTAAGTATGTTTGCAAATAGTAAAGTAAAAATAAAACTATTAAATAAACTCCCTACTTTAAGCTTATAAGTATATTAGTAATTTTTTTAGCATAATACTTGTAAAGTGCGCAGTTTTAGTTATATATAAAAAAAGCTATTTTTATTTTTTAAGTATAACACTTGTAGAGTGCGCAGTCCTAGCTATATATAAAAAAAACTATTTCTACTTTTTAAGTATAATACTTGCAGAGTGCGCAGTTTTAGCTATGCGTAAGAAAAGCTATTTTTATTTTTTAAATATAATACTTGCAAAGTGCGCAGTCCTAGCTATATATAAAAAAAGCTATTTTTACTTTTTAAATTTACTTTTAATTTGCTCTTCTTAGACGCTATAAAAAGTATTATTAATACTATATTTAGGCTTAATGCTTATTATACTTTTAATAAAAATAGTTATAGTCCTAGTAGTTAAAGTAAGAAAATTAATCTTTTTTTTAGTAAGTTTTTTAATAAGAATTGTTATAAGCGCAGAAGTAAAAGTAAGAAAATTAATTTATTTTTTATTAAATTTTTTAATAAAAATTATTATAGCTTTAGAAATAGGAGTAAAAAAACTAATTTTTTTTTTATTAAGTTTTTTAACGTTCCCTTTAAACTACGCTAATAGTATTCTATTGCTTTTAATTTAGTTTTTTTTTTTACTTAAGCTAGCAATTGTTTTTTCTACTAACTTTATAAATTTAATTAGAAAGTATTTACTTAATGCGTTTTTTTTTAATACTTAACGCAACGCTAGTTTAAGTATAAAAAAACTTTGCAATTAACTTTATTACTAATAATAATATATTATTTAGTAAAATTTTTAATAATTAGCTTATTTTTTAAATAGTTTTGTGCACGTCAGGCCTTTAAATAACTACTAAGTTTATTTTCTAATTAGTAAAAATATGCACTATTTTAAGAATTTTAAACACAAATATTTACTGCAATAATAGAAATAAAATTAGCTTTATTTACTTTTGTATACGCCTTTTCTATTTAGTTAGTAATTTATTAGAACAATAATAAAACAAAGCCTACTTTATAAGCTTTTTAGTATTTACTTTTAAAAAAGTACTTTAGAATATACTTTAAAAGCGCTTAGTACTAAATATATAGCAGACAGTAGAAGCAATTATTAGAGTAGGATTAGACTATACTATTTCTAATACTTAGTAAGTTTAATATAATTTTTCCTACTAAAATATAGTAAAAGAAAGTAGAACTTATAATACTTTTATACTATTAAAAGTAATAGTATTAGTTTTACTTTTGCCTATTTAGGAGCAAAGCGTTGATTTTATTAATAAAATTTAAATTTAGGATATATTTACTACTTATTACTACTTACTACAGAAAGTACTAATTAATAATACAATTTTAATTTTTGCTTATAGAAGCGCTTTTTTAGTATACTAAGGCAGGAGGCATTATAACTTAAGTATATAGTGCTAGAGCTATAAAAATGCCTAGCGCAATTATAATTTATTTTATATAATAATTACTTTTACTTATATAGACGCGTTGCTTAGGTCTAAAAATTATATTACTAAAGTAAGTAAACTCTATATATACAAATATTTTATACTTTAGTTTTTTTTTTTTTTAACACGCGCTGCAAAGTAATTATAAAAATATAATACTAAATATGCGCAGTAACTAGAAACAATTATTTATTAATTTAATAAATAATTCTAATAATAATAATAATAATAAGCTAATATCTTTGTTGCTTATTATAATAATAGCGCTAATAAAAGCTTTTATTTTTTTATTTATAAGTATTACATTTTTATATACTTTAACTCCTGCAATTTAACTAACTGTAAACTATATATTTATACTAGGATATACTTTATAATACTTTTTTATACTTATAAGTATTTTTATAGTAGGCAAATAGTTACCTAATAATAGTATAGTTTTACTAATAAGCTTAAACTAATATATACTTATAAATATTAAGCGTAATAGCGCAGCAGTTGCAATAAACTATATTTTAATACTTAAAAGCACATAATATAGTATATACTTTAAACTAAGCAGCGCTAAAAAAATACTTAAAAAAATAAAAATTTTAGTACTTAATAAACTAGTATTACTACTATAAGGCGTGCAGTACTCTGCTTAAGCTACTATAATAAAAGCAAATACTATAAATAGCTAATTGTAGTAAACTTAAAAGTACAAAAATACCTATATACCTATAGCAAAATAGAGCAATATATATACTATTCTATTTTTCTTAATAGCTTAAGGAGTATAAAAGTAAAAAAAGCTATAATGCAAGTACTAAGCAGGCGAAAATTAAGCTACTAGCTAGCTAGCTAGCTAGCTTATTTGCTAGTTAATACTTGTATATATACAATTTTATAGTTTTTATAGTAGGGGAAGCTTAGTAAAATTTAAAAAAGCTTTAGTATTTAATAAATTTAAGCACAGAATATTAGGAAGCAGTTTAAATTAGTTAAATACTATAAATTTAATTCTAAAAAAGTTAAGTATAGTATAAAACTAAAGCAAGCGTATTCTAAGTATACTGCTATAATATATACTTATAGTAAGAGAAAAAAAGGCTATAAGTAGTTTAAATTAAAATTAAAAAAAAGCTAAATATTGCCTTTATAAGCTAAAAATAAAGCTGCAGTAAGTATTACTATTAATACTACTATTTAGTTTAAAAGCAAGACAAATAGCACTTTGCTTTTAATTATTTTATAAAAATAATTTATACTATTTTTTACTTTAAATACTAGTTTTTAACTAATAATACTATTTTTTTAAACTTCTCGCTTTATATCCACTTTTTCCTCTTTTTTTTTTACTACTACTAGATTTAGTACTTAGCTTTCTACCTACAATTGCTACAAAACTGCTACTACTTATTTTGTACAATATTATATTTTATACTTATATATTTATTATTAGCTTTATTTTTTTACTAGTACTATTAATAAGCGTGTACTTCTACTTATATTTTTATCTTTATTATAATTGCTATTAGGTAGTATTTAACTACTTAATATTTTAGCTATAAAGTAGTTGCTACTTACGCAGTTGCAAATTTATTATTAAAAAAATATAATATTACTTTGCGTATTTATTTTTGTATGCCTAAATAAAATACTAAAAGTAAAAAAAGCAGGCGTAATATTTAGCGCTTGCAGTTTTTGCCTTACTATTATTATACTACTTTAATATTTAGCTTTTGCTTTTCTAAGCGCTTTAATATAGTATTTTTACTTTTCTACTTAAATAATTAATTTGCGCATTTAAAACTTTTTGTTTGCTAAGCTAAACTAGTAGATTTTTTTTTTAGCTTAGATTTTAGCTTTGCGGGGGCTAAAAGAGAGGTTTAAAAAAAAATAAAAGTAAATTTAAATTGTACTAAAGTAGTGTAAGGAAATTACTAAACTAGTAGAATAAATATTTTAAGCTTTTTTTTTAAAAGTAAAGTAGTAGCAGTAGTAGTATCCTTACAAGTTAGTATTTTAGAAAGTAATTGCAACGCTAATACTAATATTATATTACTAGTTTTAGTATTAGCATTTATTATAAGCTAAAAATTAAGTTTATTCTTCCTATTTGCTACATTTAATATAGTTAAAACTAAAGTAGGGCGTTTTACTAAAAAAATAGCTAGTATTGCTACTTTATTTTTTTTAGCTAGTATAGGCGCTTGCTTTTTAGTAATCTTGTACTAATATTATTTAGTACTGCTTTTATAGCGCCCTACTAGATTTATAATAAATAAGTCTAATATAGCAAAAAAATTATTTTTATTAAAATTTAATTACTTTTTTAGCTTTATTGCGTTAAGCAATACAAAAAAAAACAGCATTATATTAAATAAACTGCTTAAGCTAGAGCTAAGTTTTTAGCAATTTACTTTAAGTTTTACGCTAATAGTACAGTTTTCTAAACTAAATTTAGGACGTCTAAAGTTTGCTAATTTATTTATAACTAAATAAAACTACTACTTAATATTTTTAAAAGAAGTTAGGCTCTTTTTATAAAAGTAAGTTATAGCAGAGTTTAATACTAAATTTTCTAGTTACTAGTATTCTACTTTTTAGTTGCGCTACGCCACTAACTTTAGTAAAAAAAACTAATTTTAGCATTTTGTAGTATTGCGTCTACTTTTTTAGTTTGCTACTAAAGCAGCTATTAATTAAACAACTATATATAGTAATTATCCTAAACCTAAAGTATATTTAGAACCTGCTAGTTTGCATTAAAATATAGCAGTAATATAACTTTTTTTAATATATTAGACTATAGAGCAAGATTATTTTTTTAGAGCTAATTCTGCGCTTTGCTAAAAACAGTCGCATTAAGCTAAATATATAAATTATATATAGCTAAAAAGCTATTTAAGGGTTGCTAGGACTAGAAAAAATACAAATAAAAATAAAAAAGTTTTTAAAAATTTAGCAGATACTAATGTTCTTTTGCGGTCTAAAATACTAACTAAAAAAATTATATTTATTTTTAATATAGCTATACTAGTAGAAAATAAACTTATAAGTATAAACTATAATTGTAACAACGCTAAGCTTGCTTTAAATACTTAGAAAAATGCAACTAGTTTAATACAAAAGCTTTTTTATTTTAGTAATTTATAATATATAGCTATTTAAGATACGCACACAAATTAGAATTAAAACTAATTATTTAGCTAGTATTAGCAAAGCGCTGTTTAAAAGAGCTAGGAGTAGTAGAAAAAGCTATTATAAAAATAATATAATTTGCTTAAAAATTAAAGTATATAGCTAAATAAGAATATGCGCGAGCTACTTTAGCAAATCTACTAAAATTAAAATTATTTTAGCTTATTAATAATATTAAACAATATTTTTTTTTTTATAATATAAGTAGTATTACAGCTTTTTTATAAAACGCGAAGGCGGGCTATATTTTAAAAACTTTATAAGTTTAGAAGCTTACTGCTACTAAACTATAAAATAAAATAAGTATAATTTAAAAACTATTAACTTATATTATAATATATTAACGGGAACTAAGCTAGTATGCAAAAAAGGGCTAGACTATAGCTTTTAAACTTGTAATATATTAAATTAAAAATAAATATATAAATTTATTAGGGCCTGCGTTCTTTTAGACAGGCGCATTAAGTAATATTTATACTATAGTTTAGGCTTCTAATAGTAAGTATTTTGCAGCTAGGGCTATTACTATAAATAACTTTAATTTTATACAGTATAATAGGCTAAATAATTTTTTTTATAATAATACTTCTAATAGGCTTATCTACGAACTAGGTAAATATAATAAAAAATAAAAAAAAATAGAAACTAGTGCTAATTTAATGCACGCTATATTTGTATTTTAAAATTTAAAATTATATACTATTATTAGTTCTGTAGTATTTGCACTTAGCAGTAAAGTTATATACTTAGCTAGCTATAATAAAACAATATGCGCATAGTATATAAAAACTAATTTAAAACAGCTAGTTTTAAGTGCTAAGTTTAAATATAGGGCTTAAATAAATATTATAATAGTTAACTGTAATTATAGGGGCGTCCTAGCTACTGTAGTAAAATTAATAGAAAGTAAAGCTATTAAACTACTTACACTTAATAAGGAAAACTTATTAATATATAAAAAGTATAGCTTTTATTTATTAAAAGCTATATTGCGTTTTAATTTCTAGATTTTCCTAATATTTCTCTAGTTTAAGCTAGCTTTTAGTAGCCTACTACTTACTAGCTTTAGTGCTAATGTTCGCAATTATAGCTTTAATATAACTAGTAATTTATACTTTTAAAATATTAAAATACAAACTTAACTGCTTGTATATAGGTTTAATAGGAATATTTTTAATATTAAATTTAATTTAAACTAATTATACATGCTATTATTTGCAGTTAAATATATTACTAAAGCTAATATTAACTACAGCACGCGCTTAGTACTCCAACTTTATAATAAAAAAGTAAATAAGCTTTAGTATCTGCTTAAAATAAAGTGCAAAGCTTTAAATATAAATAATATTATTTAGTGCCTATAAAATAAGTATTTTATTACTACTAGCTATATAAATAAACGTGCTTACGTCTAGAATTTCTAGTAGCTAACTAATTTTATACAAACTTTTTTGTATAAATAGTTTTATGCTTCTATAAAGTAGTATTTTATATAAAGTTATAAATACTAGTATGCGCTTTTTATTTTAAAGTAAAAATATAATAAAGCTGTACTCTAGCTCTATAAATAGTATTATTAAAGTCTAGGATATTATTTATTTAGAAAAAAATATTTTTATTAAAAACTTAATTATAACTAATTCTAGAATTATATTTAGCGCTTTTAGTCCTAATAAGAGTAAGCTTTTTATAAGTAAAATTAATAGCTTAGTTAATATTTTTAAAGTTAAAAGAAATAACTGCTCTATTAAAAATGTAGCAAAATTGTAATTTGTGCTTTATTAGGATAAAAAGCAGACTTTTACTAATAAAATAAGTAAGTTATGCTTATTAAAATAGCACGCAAGAAAATACTATAAAAAGTATACTATTTATTACGCTAGCTCTACGCTACAATACAACTTATTATAAAAAAAATAAAAGCTATTTTAGAAAAGTAAATATATAAAAAATAAGTACTACTTTCTTTTTTAGGCAAAACTCTTTACTAACTTAGGAACTAGAAAAGTCTACTAACTAATTATTTATTATATTTTAGGAGCAAAAAAAAGCCTGCTACTAGAAAATACACAGTATAAAAGAAATTTTTATATTTAGTAAAAAAAATAGATATTTAATAAATAAGCAGGCGCGTTAATATTTACTACTTATAATTAAAATAAGTTTTTAACTATTTATAATGCGCTTGTCCCTTTTTATTTTTATACTATTAAAATTAATATGCAAAAGCGCTTCTCTTACTGCAAATAGTACTATTATAATACTAATTAGTATTTTTGTATTTTAGTAATATATATTTTTGCGCATACCTATTGCGCTGCAGAGCAATAGCTTTAATTTTAACTAGTTTAAATTATACTTTTAAATAATTATATAATAAAGTACTTTTATATAATTAAGTATTTAAAAAACTAATTTTAATAGCTTGTAACTCTTTGCCGCAGAATAATTTTTTTTTACTAGTATTATACTTAACCTAGAAAGCTTAGTAAGTAAAATAGGCTTTTTACCTACTATATAATAAATAAAAAATACTAATTTATAAAGTATAAATATAAATAAATTATACGCAAAGGAGGAATATATAAATAACTTAGTTAGTATAAATTATTTCTATTTAAATATAGATATATTTATTAATAAGTACTTATAGAGTGTATTTAAACTTATTTATAATAGTATATTATATAAGTATTACTTAACTTTAGGGAGTATTACATTGTCGGGGACTTTTGCAGGCCTTAATACTAGTAGTATAAGCTAACTACAGCCCTAATTTCTGCACACTACTATATTAAATAGCTTTTAATACTAGTAATATAAATTATGCGCAGTATTAGGCACTACATACTACTATACTAAATAGTTTCTAATACTAGTAGTATAAACTACGCGCAGTATTAAGCACTACGCGCTACTATACTAAATAGTATACTACTATACTAAATAGTTTTTAATACTAGCAATACTAACTACGCGCAGTATTAAGTACTGCGCACTACTATACTAAATAGTTTTTAATACTAGCAGCACAGACTACGCGTAGTATTAGGCACTGTATACTACTATACTAAATAGTTTCTAATACTAGTAATATAAACTACGCGCAGTATTAGGCACTACGCGCTACTATACTAAATAGTTTCTAATACTAGTAGTATAAACTACGCGCAGTGTTAAGCACTGCGCGCTACTATACTAAATAGTATACTACTATACTAAATAGCTTCTAATACTAGCAGTATAAACTATACGCAGTATTAGGCACTACGCGCTACTATACTAAATAGTATACTACTATACTAAACAGCCCCTAATACTAGTAGTACAGACTATACACAGTTTTAAAAATTATTAAAATAAACTTTTAGAGCTTTAATATTCTATGCAGGTAAGTTAGCTACTTAAGCTAGTTAAAAAAATTTTTAAAGCGCTTATACCTAGTTAAGCTATTGCTAGTTTTTATAAAACTACTTTAAGTGCAGAAATGTTTGTAATTATATTAATTTTTCTAGAATAAATTAGGATAGTTGCTAAACATAGTTCTAAACTATATATTATTGTTTTCCTATAGTAATTGCAAGCTTTTTATTCTGCTACTACTATAAGCAGCAATATTAATATTATATAGCTAGAATTAGTTTTATAATTCTATTTCGCGTTATAACACTATATTATTTATTTTATTCTAATACTGCTTTTACAATTTACAAATAGCTTTAAAGCTTTACAACTTATTTTTTTTTTTTTTTTATAGTACTAAATATTAATTTTCTACTAAAGAGTTACCTGCTTTTAAAGCATATATATAGCTACTCTATTCTATAGCTTTAGTCTTCTGTCTACTGCACTTTTAATATACAATAATAAAATAAATTCTTCTTATTTTTACTACTTACTAAAATATTAACTTATTAATTTTTTTTTAGCTAATTTATAACAGGCTCTAGAACAATAGTATCTGTAAAAGCAGAATCCTGCAGCTTAGAAAAATAAAAAAAATAATAGGTTTTGTACAAAGTACTTTTTTCTACTAAGAACTAATACTTAGTAAAAAGCTATTATCCTTTTACAACTATTTACTAACAGCCTATATACTAGAAAGTAAAAAAGCTAATTTTTAGTAATATTAAAAAGTATTCTATTTTTAAAGTAAGCAATTAAGTTATTTAATAGCTTTTATATTACTTTAAATACTTTAAGCTTATAAGTTTTATATAAACCTGCAATAGCGTAGAAGCTTACTAATATTTAAGTAGTAAATAAAACTGCTATATAATAAAAATTGCATAAAAGAAAGTAAGTATAGAAAAAAGAATTTATTACTATTAAAAATAGTTTTTAACTAATAACTTAAAACAAGTTTAAAAAACCTAATAATAAAATAAAAGTAATAAAAAGGGTGCGTGCTAAAGCAAGTACTTTATATTAATAGCACTATAAACACTGCGCAAAAATATTCTAAAAAAAAGTAAAAATAGTTTCTAAATAAATTAGCTTACTATATATTACTTTTATAGTTTTAAATAGTACTATACTATTATGCACAGTATAAGTTTTAATAAAAATTTAGTATTATAATATATTTGCCCGTGTAGTATGTTTATATAAAGTATAGTATAATTCTATATATAATACTAAGCGCAGTATACTATAGTAGAGTATTGCAAAGTAAAGTAATATATAGCAAATTTAGCACATAACTGCATAGTTAGCAATATATAGTAAACTATAGTAAAGCAAAGTAAAGTTAAATGCTATGTAAAATTATAATGTAGTAGTACATTGCTGCAGAGTAGCGCTAAGTATAGTATAGTATAGTAAAGTAATATAAAGTAGTGCAGAATAAAGTATTAAAATTTAGTATTAAGTATAGTATTTTTAGCGCATAGTAGCAACGTAGTAAGAAGTAGAGTATATTATAGTAAATTAATATAACTTATAGTAGTATATTACTGCAGAGTAGCGCTAATTATAGTATACTATAGTAAAGTAAGGTAAAGCACTGCATTATACTACAAAATAGTATAAAATATTATATATATAATATATAGTTGCAAAGTAGTGCAATATGCAGTTTATTACTATAATATAAAGCTAAGTGCAGCATACTACCGCAAAGTAGCATTAAGCTATAAAAAGTAATATAAAAAAAGTATATTAGTATATTGCTGCATAGCACTATTAAGCACTGTATATAATAGTAATATATTGCAAAATAGTGCAAAGTACAATAATAAAAGCATATTAGTAAATTATAATATAGTAGTATTAAGTGCTGTATACTACATTAATATATTAGAGTATAAAGCATACTATAGTATATTACTGCACTATAGCGCAAAGTGCAGTAAATTAATTCTAAAAATTATAGTAATTTACGTGTGTTTAAGCCTTTTTTTATTAAAAAAAATAAATATTATAATATAAATGTGTAATTAAAAGTAGAAATAAAAGTATACTATTATAAAACAAAACTAAGTTTACTAAATAGTACCCTAAATTTTTACAACTTATTGCTTAGCTATATTTTAGTTAAGTTGTAGTGCTTTTTAGCAGCTTTTAGCTCTAGCTATAAAACTATTATACAGTAGTAAGTTAATAAAACTACAATACTATACTTATAGCTCTTAATATGCTTTTTATAAGTAAATTAAGTTAACTATACTATATTAAACAGGTTATAAAACCTTAAGTAGAGCTAGCTTTTTATTTGCTGTTATTACTTACTTTATACTATAATTTAGTTTTTTTACTCTATACAAATTAGCTTTTTATAGAAAAAGGCTACTCTTTTTAGGTAATTTACTAGATAATTGTTTAAAATTTTGTATACCTTGCTTTTTATAGGAAAAAAATATGCACTAAAGTTATATTAACGTCCGTAATTGGATGCAAGCCCTGCTATTAATATAAATAAATAGTAAATACTAAAACTATTGCATATATTGCGCTAGAAAGAGGATTTTTTTAAAGTATAAGTTAAATTTCTGCTGTAGATAGTATAAAAAAGCTAGCTTACTAAACTAGCGCTTAGTTTTTTTAAAAAAAAAGTTTAATACTCTACTTTTAGTAAAATATTTATAAGTAGTTTAAAATTTAAGTTTTGTATAGTACGCGCAAGGCTGTTTAGCTTAAATTTTATTATAATTAATTTTTTATTTTGTATTAGCATGCTTTTATTCTATAGCTAGTATAGCGCCTTACTTTATATATACAAAGCTGTACTACTAAACTTTATTAAAATTATAATAATGCACTTTTGTATGCATTTCTACACTTAAGCCTAAGCGCTAAAAGTATAGCAGTAATTTTTAATAAAAAGGAATTTTTTATTGCAACATCGCGTTATCCTAATTAGTAAAAAAAAGCAAGTTAATAATAAAAATAAAATTGTTAAGTATATAAAAAAAATGTAAAAGTAGCTAGCTGTAAGTAAAAAGCACTACATTCTACTCTGCTTGCTATAAATTCCTAAATAGTATAGCTATTTATAAAAAGCTATTAATATAAAAAAAAAGCATTAGTTTGCTGTGCGTAGAGCAGAAAAAGCTAAAAAAAAAAAAAGTATAAAATTAGCAATAAGCTCCTTTTACTCTAAGATTTATTAACTACTTTATTTTAAAGTAAAGCTTTTGCTTTATAATTTAAGTAAACTTAATAATAGTAAAGCTAAGCCTACTTATAAGCTAGTTTATATCTTATATAAAAAAGCTTAAAATAGCTTTATTTAACTTATTTACCTGCAATACTTTAAGCAGTATAATATTAAAAATGCGTTTGCGGCTAAAAATATAAACTAGTTTTAAAATTTTTTTTAAGTAATACTTATTTGCGCCTAGCAAGTTATACTACAAATATTTTATATAAAAATAAGTAAATTTCTATAAATTTAAAGTATTACATTGCTTTTACTTTGTAGTATTGCTTATTATAAATTGCAAAAGCAAGTTTTTGTATACTACGCAAAAAAGGGGCGTAGGCGTATTAAAGCTTTCTTTATTGCTAGAAAAAGTAAAATTAATAACTTTAATAAGTTTGTAAAAGCCTAGGACAGGTAATATAATAAATAGTATTATAGTAAAGGAAAAAGGGCATTTAATTACAAAATAAATAAGCAGGGATGCAAAAAAAAAATATAAAGCTAAATTTATATTTTTTTCTTTTTATTTTATATACTCTATCTTACTATATCTATATTGTGTAAGCTAATTTTATTTTAGTAAAATAAGCTTTGTAGTTTCTAATACTGCGCGCATAAGTACTTAATAGTATTAAAAACTATATTTTATTATTTTCTATTTTTTTTATTTTTTAATTATATACTTTATAACAAAGCGCAGCTGTATTTAACTTTTAAAGCAATAAATAAACTGCAAATACGCAACTTGCAATAATTACTACTGCCTATCCTATTTTAAAAATACGTGCAAAGTATAGTACAATGCAGCAATATAGTATATATAAAAAAATAAAAAGACTTAATAATTACTATGCTATTTAAAGCTTAACTACTTAGTATTGCTCTAAGTTATAGCTTTTTCCAATAACCCTAGTTTTATAAGACTAGGACGCATAAAAAAGTTTTCTATTATCTATACTAGTAAATTTATTAAAATTATTAATTTTATATTTTTTAGCTGTGCTTCTGCCCTAAGTTTCTTGCCTAAGTAGTAAAGCTAGGTATTTTTATTTTTATTTAGCAACTTATTTTGTTGCAGATAAAAATAGTATTAAATTACAAATACAGGGTGCTGTGTACAAACTAACTACTTATTAATAATATAATGCATCTATTTTTTTGTGCATTATAGGCCTATTTAGCAGAAAATTCTAAGCGCCTTGTATATATAGCAATAAAAATAGGTATTGCATTTCTATTAAAAGCTTGTATAAATTGCTGCGCTTTACTTAACTTAAAAGTGCACTTTATTTACCCCTGTGCAATTATTATTAGTATAGTAGGCATTTTTATTTAAAAAAATATACGCTTAATAATTTTACTTCTAAAATAATAAAGTTAACTAGATTTACTTTAATAAGCTTAGGTAAGTGCTACTATTATTACCCTAAATAGCATACTATAATATGCACTTAGCTTGCTAGTTTGCGCTTATAAAATAAGGGAAAAGTTATATTTAAACTACTAAAGTTTAGCAGCGCTGCGCAGAAAAACTGCTAAATGCAAAATTAAAATTAAAACTATTTATAAATAAATTTATTATAGAAAAAACTTTTATTTAGTTTTAAAAAGTAGCTATTATAGGCGTAGGGTAAACTACGCGCATAGGGCTACTAACTAAAAACTTGTATATAAATAAAAGTATTATAATAATAATACTGCTTGTATAGCTGCAATCTGCTATTATACTTTTACTACTACTTTAATTTGCTAAAGTGCGCTGCACAGCTTTGCTACTATTATTTAGCTTTTATTTTTTTTAAAAAGTATATATATTGCATAGTTTTTTTTTAGCTTCTAGCCTATAGCTAAAGCAACTATAGTTTTTATTTATATAAGTATTAATGTATATCTAATAGTAAAGTACTTTATATATTAGCACTTTAATTTGCGTATACTAGAATAATACTTTATAATTTTTCTGTTCTAACTCGCTTTTAGGCACAAACGCTTGTATACTTAGTTTAATAAAAAAAACTACTATAGCTAAGCAGCTATCCTAACTAGCGCAGCCTAATTTTTGCAAGTAAGCTAGTAAACTATTAAAAATACTAGTATAAATAATATTATTTATATTGCGCACATTAATGCCGTAGTCCGCAGCTAAAGTATAGAAAAAAATGCTATTATTAGCTTTTTAAAAAAACTAGAGTATTTTAGCTCTGCTTTTTATACTAGTATAGTATACTAAGCTATTGCAAAAGCAGGCTACTAGTTTTATTACGTCCTGCTTATTATTTAAGTAAACTATAATTTTCTGCTAGGCAGTAGAAAAAGCAGCGCAATAAAGTTAAATAAAAGTGCTTATATTATTTATAGTGCATTTTATAGTGCCTTTGCTAATAGCTTAGCCTAAATATATAATATAATACGCTATATTTACGCAAATAGTGCTAAAGCGCAATATATAAAAAAATAAACAGTTTATATTTATACTATTAAATAGCAGTACTTTTTAAAATATAGGAAAAGTTGCAGTAAATATAACAAGTAAAACCCTAAAAGTAGCTAGAAAGTAGTAATAGTTTACTACTATACGCCAGCTATGCGCAGTAAGTAGGAAGTATACTTTATTTAAAATAATACAGTTTAGGCAATTTGCGCTATTTAGTATATTAAATAGCCCCTTAAAACTGTTTTAAGCAATATATTCTATAGTAATAAAAATTAAGTTAGTATTCTAATACTAGCTAAAATTAAAGTTTTAATTCCTGTGCTACTCCGCGCAGTATATTTTAAATTTACAGTAATATAAAATATTTTTGCGCAAAACTACAAAAAGTACTATAATTACTATTACGCTAGCGCCCTTTATTATAGCTAGTAGTATAAAAACGGCACTTTTACTACTACTAGTAAGTTTTATTAATAGTAGCAAATTGCTAGTGCAATTTACTATAGCTTTTACAACTAGTTACTAGTTGCTGCAAAACTTAGTATAACTATTATTAACTAAGTAGCAGAGCACGCGCAGCACTTCTTTTTTTTAAATTAGTACTTACTCCTTATTGTAGCTATTAGCTATAATAGGCAACTATTATACTTGCTTTATTTTTTATTTTTCCTAACGCTAGGAATAGCCTGCGCGTTTTTTCTATATATTAATATGCCTAGCTTAGTAAAATAGCTTATTTATATTTTAATAATGCTATAGCTTTGTATATATACACGCAAGCTTTTAAAATAATTATATTTATTTGCACTTACTCTAGGGTTGTTTTCCTACCTACTTTTATTATTATTATTGTTGTTATAATAATTATTTTTATACTTTTATAGTAGATTTTAGTTTGCGTAAGCAGCTTTAGTACTAGCTATTTACTTTTGCTTTTAGTCCTATTTTATTACTATAGTATTAAAATAGAGCTCTAGTACTCTATTTTGTAAATTATAAAAGACAAATTTACGCGCAAAGCTAAAGTACATTTACTAACTTAGTTAGAAAATAAAGCTTAGCTGCATAATTTGCAATAAAGCGTGCTTTAATATATAAAATACCTAAGTAAATATAAACTATCCCTAAAGGGCAGGAAAAAGGAACCTTTAATTCCCTTCCTAGTTAAGGCTGTACTAGTAGACAGTATTCCAAAAAAGTAGGACAAGCTAAATATACTAGCCCTATAAATTTGCAATTTTAGTAAGTAGGATATATATAAGCGCCTTTGCCCCTGCCTAAGTAGCCTTAGTATATTTGCTAAATAAAATTAAGCAACTATTTTAAATAATAAAGTTATACTTTTTTTTTTTATTATTACTATTGCGCTAGTAGTACTGCGTTAATAAAGTACTCTAAATAAGTATTTTTACGCCCTATACGCTAAGCGGCAAGCCCTACTCCTACTAGGCATTTATAGCCTAGCTAAAAGCAAAAATAGCGTGCTATTAAAGCTAGGCCTTATACTCTAGTATAAAAAAGCGCTTAGCCTGCATTTTTACTATATAGTTTTTTAGCTAGTGCTTACTTGCCTGCAGTGCAGCTTAGTTAGCTAAATTTAACTAATAGCTCCTGCTAGGCGTAGCATTAAAACAATTTACTAGCTGCGTTTATAGAATAAGGGGTAGCTTAGCTATAAAAATAATAAAAAGAAAATCTATACAAAGCACGCGCGCTTACTTAGCTAAAGCAGAATAAATAATTGCCCTAGCATTTAATAGGCTAAAGCAATATTTGCTATACAAAATTTCTTTTATATTTAGTACTTATATTAACTTTTTTATTTAAAGTATTAGCTTATTTACTTTTTTTGCAAAAGCTTTAAGCCTACTTATTTAATTTATTATATAATTTGCCCTGCGTACTAAGCAGTTTTTTACTATACTTTTTAAATCTAGTTTTTTATTTAGTACATACTTTATTACCGCGCACTAAATTATTTTGCTAAAGCTAGCTAGTATACGCAAATACTCGCCTACTTACTAAAAATAGCCTTTGCTTAGTATAATACTTAGCACTATTAAAGTAATAATAAGGAGTAGTTTTTTAGTTTTATTAATAGTAGCGCGCTATTGCAATAGGCGCAGCAGTAGTACTAAAGTTAGTTATTTTAATTCTATAAGCTAGTTTTTGCTTATATTAGCTAAGTTTACTGTAGCCTTGCTTTTAGCTAAGTATTTGTGTAGTTAGTCCTATACTATTTAAATAAGCTTATTAATATAATAGTAAAGTACTGCAGCTTTAGCTTTGCAATTAAACTAGGTGCGCGCAAAAAAAGCTATATACTACTATAAAATGCGCGTATAGTTTTGCGCTAAAATAGCAGTAATATAAAGTATTTATAGCTTTAGCAGTTATAATTTAAATTAAATGCAGTTACTAACTTTACACAGGTAAGTACCTGCTTTAGCTATAGTATTATAGCTTTTAAGTAGTAAAAACTTAGTTAATTTTTATATAGCCGCAGGTACTTCTAGCTCTACTAAATTAAGCTTGTTTGTAATTATTTTTACTTTATTCTAGTTATATTTTTTAAAGCGCGCAGAAAAGCCTGCTTTATATATTTAGTAATTAATTTAGTACTTAGTTAGCTTAGTAATAAATACTATACGCTGCTAGTTTTTTTCTACTTTAATATCTGCAAGCTGCCTAAATGCTTATTTAAAAGCAATAGCCTAAGCAGTTAAATTTACTATATTAACTAAAGCAGTTTCCTCTAAAATTTTAATAACTTAATAGTAGGGCTGCTTTTTAAAAAGTTACTATACGCGCATAAGCAGTTCCTAGGGCTTATTCCCCTTACTATTATTTTCTGCCTAAATAACTAGGGCAATTGCTATAAGTAGCTAGCTAACTAAGTTAAACTCTAAATAGCTATACTTAGTATATTAATATTTGCGCTAGGCGTTTATGCGCGCGCAATTATAAGCAGTAAATAATTTTATATACTTTAAAGTGCAGCCTTTATACTTATAATAGTAAGCAGATAGCACCTGCATATGCGCAATAAAGGGGATAAGCTAGTTAGAAAAAATCTAGTTTTAAGTATTTTAGAATATACTACTGCTATACGCTTCCCAAACGGCCCTAGCTAACTAGTATTTTAGCGCAGAAATAGCGTATAAATTAAAATCTATATTTTGCAAATATTAATACTTAGTAGTTTTTACTTATAACAAGTAAGCTTGCGCGTAATAATATAATATACAAACTAGTATACTGCGTTAGTTTACTTTTAGGGGAATATATACTAGAATTTTGCAAGGCGTAGTATTGCTTTTTTAGCAATTTGCTTTAGTTAATAGGCGTAGTTTTTACTTTATAGCTAAGCTTAGTACTGCAGCTTTATTATTAGCTTTTTCTAGCATGTTAAACAAGGTTTTAGCGCTAGTATTATTTCTTTTATTATATATAGTAAATAAAATCTTGCTGCCTGTGTTTATAGCGTCTAGATTAATATTAGAAAAAAAGTTATATTGCTACTTTAGTGCTTCTACATTAGCATTAAAAGTAGTAGAGTTTTGCTACTGCATAGCTACAAACTAGTATTTAAGCTAAACTTTATTCTAGCTGCTATAAAGCAATGTGCTGTTTATTTTATATTAGTGCCTAAATAGCTGCTAAGCAAAAGGGGCTACATACTTATAGTAAAAAATAACTAGCAATATGCAAGGGAAGGGGAGCAGGAAATAAATATAAAAAAAAAGTAAAAATTAAGCACATAAATATTAATTGCTAGAAAAAAATAATAGTAAAAACTATTTTCTTTTTTTTTACAAGTTAGCTTTTTTTTTATATATTCTACTTGCCTATTTATATTGCGTTTGCAATTATGTAGGCCTTTTTTTATATACTAGCTGTATTTTAAATAAACTGTCCTAAAATATAATATTTATATTAAATTGCATCCTAGTTTACTTATAAGTAAACTTATAGCTATATTATGCATATAAAAGTACTTAGAAATGTATATTTGTAGTAGGCTATACTAAGCAGCTATAGCTAATAAGAGTAGCATAAAGCGCAGTTTTAATAATATTTGTATATTTTTTAATTTCTTTCTTTTTACATCCTAATACGCAAATAGACTATACAAACGCTACTATAACTCTTAGATAATAAAATAAAAAAATAAAACTAACTATATAGTATCTATTATACTATCCTATTAAAGCGCATATAATTTTATAGCTACATATTTAGTAGTATGCAAAAGCAGGTTTAAAAAAAGCAGTACAACTTTTTGCAATATAGAGGCTAGCTACCCCTACTTAGCTATATTTAAATAATATGCAGTTTTTTACACTAGCGCCAAACTGCTTTTAAATATATTCTATAGTACTAAATACTTTGTACTTTTTCTATTGCATAAAAAGCAAAATAGCTAGCTTTAATATTTTGCTTTTGCTAGTTAGCCTAGCTCTAATATAAGCAGCTACTATACTATGTATAAAAAATAGGAAGTATTTAATACTATAATAGTTTTTATAGTTAAATACTGCACGCTACCCTAGTGCTAATACGCGCTAGTTATATATTTTAAAAATTTTAAAAAAATACTTAAAAGAAGAGGAAGCTCTATTTTTTCTTATTTTTTTTATACTAAGCTTTTATATAACTAATATGCTTTTATATACTGCGCTATACTACTTTTGTATAAAAAAAGGACAATTTAGCTATATACCTAAAAATAAGCAGCTAGTTGCTTTTGCAGCTAAGCAAGTAGGTAACTAGCATATAGTATAGCTAAAAAACTTTAAAAACCTAAGCGCATTAATTTTCTTAGCTTGCTGTTTTTAGCTAGCACTAAATTAGATTTGCAGCAAAGCTACGTTGAAAAAAGCTATTTTTTAATACTTTTAGCAGTTGCAAAAATAAGGACAAGAAACTGCTAAAAAAGACAACTTAGCTAAGCTAAATAAGCTAAAAGTTAATAAGGGGAAGGGCTATAAAAAAAGTAATAGCAATAAAAAAAGTAATAGTAATAAATTCCCTGCTTTTAAGAAGCGCAAGCGTACAAGTAAGCTATTATTTAAAAACTATAATTACTATTTGCTGCTTAAATAATAGCAAAAAGCTAAGCAATTCTAGTATAATATTTAGTACAATTTACAAAAAGCGGAGCGCCAAAAGCGCAAAAAAAACTAATTTAGCAATAAGTAGTTTGCTTAGCTTGTATTTGCTAGCAAGTAATTAAAAGCTAAAAAAGTAAGTAAAGTAATAATTATAGAAGCTATACGCTATACAACTACTATAGAGAATTCTAAAGCTATTTGCGATTTATAGCTAATACTTTGCTATTAGTAGTAGTAGTACGCAAAGCTTTTTTTATTTTAAGTATACTAAACTACTATTCTAAACACGCTACGCGTATTTTAGGCTTAATACTTGTATAAAAATTTTAATTAAAAAGCACATTACTACTACCTACAAATAGAAAATGCAGAGCAGATAAGGGCAAGCTTTGCTATTAAATAGTAATACTGCGCTGCCTACTTGCGCGCTAAGTTTAATACTTGTATTATAGCTAAAGTAGAACTTAAACTTTAAATAAGTATTTTAAAAAAAGTTTTTTTATAGCTGTAGCAGACGTTGTTTCTTGCTATCTGCCCCAAAAAACAGCTAGAAAAAGGGAACTGTAATTTTAATACTTTTATATACAATTTACAGTATAGTAAATATTAGCTTGCCCTAGAAAAAGCATTTAAATATAGTATTTTTGCCCTACTACTTAAGTTACGCGTTTTTAATACCTATATAAAGCATATATTAATAAACAAGCTATTTTTATTCTAAATCTGTATTTTATTTTACTGCAGCCTATTAGTAGTGCGTATAGCAAAAACTATTAGCTTTTTAGTATCTTTTATAGCAGAAAATAAACCCCTTCCTATTTCCTGTGCCCCCTTAGAAGATTTAAAAAAAGAAATTAGTAAGTTTAAAAACTTTTTAGAAAAACTTACTAGTTACTTAACTATATTTAGCTATTATCTGCGCATCCGCAAAATATTAGAATTAGAAAAAAATAGTAGGCTTAGATTTCTTTTTTATTGCTTAATCTATATCTGCGCCTAACCTACTAAAATATTAAATAGTAATAAAATTAGTGCTAGCGCAGAAGAGGAAAAAAAGGAAAAAAAAAAAGTACTAAGCTTTTTTCTAGACAATATCCGTGCTGCAATGCTTAAGTTAGAATTTAATAATAAATATAAAAATAAGCTATTTAATACTTTATTAGAAAAAGTATTTGCAGTTAACTACTTATAGCCCGCATTATTAGCTTTATTGCAACTATTAGGCCTTATTATTTTACTAGTGCTATATCTAATTTCTTAGTTTGCGTATATTACATTATATTAACTACTTATTTCTATATATTATTTGTTTATTATGTATTTTTATATAATAGAAGCACATCTTTGCGTTAGCGCATAGCAGCTATATAAAAGAAAAGCAGGAATAGGATAAATTATATTTTTATTTTTTTTTTATTTTAATAATTTTTTAATATCTAGCCCTCCCCCTTCTTTTTCTTTGCTCTGTATTAACTGTTTACTAGTTGCTTTTTTTTTTATTTCTTTTATAGCTACGCGTTTCTGTACTTTTTTTTTCCTTTTTTTACTTCTTTTTGCTTCCCAATACTCGCAGTCCTACTTACCCTTTATATAGGAAGGGCTAAGTACTGCTTTTTTTTTCTAACTTTTTACTGTATTTTATTTTTTTTACCCTAAAAGTACTTTTAAATAAATAAGTAATAGTTGCAAGAAGTACAATATTACTATTTAAAAACTATTCTAAGTAGCTACTTTAGAATCTGCGTTTTTTATGTCTACGCACTTTAAAATTTACTAGTTAATAAAAAAAATTAGGTTGTAGCGTATGCGCAAGTAGTTATAAATAGCGCTTATAAATACTTTTTAATTCTAAATAAACTTGCAATTGTAGCATTTTTACTATTTTTTTAATTTTTAACCCAAGCTGCGCAACCTACAAGAACTTAGCTAAAATTTAAAAAAAATTGCTGCACTACTTTATACTAAACTATAGATATTATTATACCTAGTATAGGCACGTATTGTAGTTAGCTTAGTAAATTTTACTAGCTAAGTATAAAGCAGAGGGCTCCTAGCGTTACTTAAGTTAAACTTTAGTATAAGTACTATTGTAAAAAATACAGTTTTTATTATAAACTTGCTGCACTTTTTAGTGTATAATAAGTAAAGCTGCTGTGCAAATACTTTGTAGTAGCTGCATTTTAAGTAAGAGCTTTTTACTTTTTTTTAGACCCTAAACACACTTGTATAGCTAAAGCTATTATTTTATAAACTTAATTTTTTTTAAATAGCTTATATTGCATTTATATATTTTATATAATCTGCTTTTTCTCTTACGCATTTAGCTGCAAGAGTACGCTAACTACTACTAAGCTAACTAATTTTTTATTTATATTTATAGGGCTAGATGCCCTTGCGCAAGCAGTGCAGAAACTAGGCTTTTTTAATAAGTATACTATTACGCTTAACTATATAAGTACTATACTCTTTTTTTTTAATTTTATTTAAGTAAATAAGTTTTGTTGTATAGCAAGCAGGTTAATACTTAAAAACAATTTTGTCCTTCTAGCTTTAAGGGCAGAAGAAAGAGAACTAGGCACTATAAGTATATAAATTTATTACTTATTTATAATATATATTTAGTAATATACTAGCAAATACTTTGCTTTGCTATTTTATTGCTTTTGCGCTGCTATTTTGCAAAGCCTACTTACTTACTTTTTTTAGAATATCGCGCCTACGCAATAAATTATTATACTTATTTTTAATATTTTTTTTTTCTGCTAAGTTTAGCGCCTATTTTTTAAGCTAGCTGCTGCGGTTTACGCTAGCTTAGTAAAATTTAAAATAAAAAATTAAAAGTATTAATATAGTTTTTTTAGTATAGGGTAGCACGCTAGCGTGTTAGTAGCTATTTTACTTATATTTTATACTAAACTACGCACTACTACGCCTTTGCAGTATTTTTAATTACACTTTTTTATATTTTTTTTTTTGCTTTTAGCTATATTAGCGGGCACGCCCTGTGCTAATATTGTATTTAATACTGTAAAAGCTTTACGCTATTAGCTACTTCTAGTTTCTATTTTTAACTATATTTTTTACTTTTCTGTAATAGTGCTAGGGGAAGGCTATAGTATATTTGTAAATAAGTATAGGTAGATATAATAAGCTTAGTAGCTATTTACCTAGCTTAATTATAAGCTTAGTAGCTAACTCTATAGTGCTATATAGCAGACTAAGAGCGGACAGCGTTAAACTTCTACTTGTATATATACTATAGCTCCCTAAAAGCGCCCCTAAAAAATTAGTAAAACTTATCTAGTGCTTATAAAAAGGAAAACTATACGCGTCTAGTTTACTTTATTTTTATTATTTTTAACTAGTAAAATACAAGCTATAGCAGATGCAGTAAACTAGCAGTAAACACAATAGTAATATGCTCTAGTATGCTCTAGCAGGATAGCTAAAAAAAAGCAAATATGCCCTATTCCTATTATTTTGCACTTATTTCTTTTGCTTAAAACAATTAGTACTAACTAAAAACTAAATTAGTTTAACCCTAAACGCAATAAAAGTTTAAGTAGTATATAAGCTGTGTAATTAGGGGCGTAGTAGTAGTATTTCTAAGGCCTTAAAAACTACACAATATTGTAAAAAAAAAAGAAAAAAAAGGGAAAAACTTATAAATTAAAGTATAGTTAACCCCTATATACCTAGTTACTTAAACTAAATAAGTACTTTAAAGTAGTAAGCTACTTGTCTTGTACTAATTGCATTGCTTTTACTTATAAAGCTTATTAAAATTAGTAGCGCAAAGTATAATAAAATATAGCTAATTTTTTTACTTCTAGCCTAAGCGGGCTAAGTTAACATAGCAATAGCAAGTAGTATAAAGTAGTATATAGCTTTACTAGCTAGCGTTGTATACTTTGCACTTTTAATACTAAAAAGCTACGCTAGATATTTTTATTACTAGAATATACAAGTCCTGTCCTTGTATATATAGCAGGTAGTATTTTTATTTTTTATACTTTTTTTTAGGTAGTACTTATTTGCGCTTAACTAAATTTATATTGCAAAAATATATACTATTTTGCAGTTATTTTATTTTTACTGCAAATCCTTACAAGCGCTGCATAGGGCTTGGGAAAAGAAAAAAAAAGAAAGAGAAAACCTACTTTATACTAGTAAACACAGGCATAAATTAAAAAACTAAAAGAATACTATAAAAAACAAAAAATTATATTTTTTAAAAGTACCTGTAATGCGCTGCAAAGTATAGCAAAATCCTGTATAATTTTGCAAATTCTTACTGCTATTGCTATGTATACTATATCTAGTAATAGATTATGCTCTTTTTTAAGAATTTTAAATATAAGTACCTAGCTTTCTAGAACCTAAAGCTGGCTCTATAGCTCTTGTATTATAATTAAAAAGTATAGTTAGTTTAAAAAAAGCAAATAAAACTGTATAATTTAAAATTAAGACGAGCATTGCTATTAAAAAAATTGTTATTATAAAAGCTATTAAGCAGATTGTCTATATTGGCAAGCTATAGCTAAATAGCACTTTTAGGCAGCTAAAGCAGTATTAAATAAAAAAAGAGGTTATTAATAGCAATTTTAGCTAATTTTAAATTTATTAAAGTAACGCTTACTCTGTAATAGCGGACGTAGTAAGTACTAAGAAAAAAAATTGCAATTGCAGTTAAAAAAGCTCCCTTTTATAGTTTAAACTTGTTTAGTAACTACAACTATTTGTGCTTTACTAATAGCAGTTGCTAAAAGTAAAAAAAGAGTAAAAAAAAAGCTAAAAATTTTTTCTATTCTCTTCCTTATATACTAGCAGTAGAAAGATTGCGGGACAAGTAACTAAAGTTCTAAGTAATAAATACTCTTAATTTTTGCAAGCTAGGGGCAGAGTAATAAGTTTGTTTAGTGCAGCGCGAAATACTTTTAAATACTATTTATAGTACTGTATAGTAAAGTTCTGCAAAATTTAGAAAGGTTTTATTTAGTCCTATAAACTCTAAGCAACGCAATATAATTACAACTTTTTTTTTTTTTACTGCGCTTGTACTCCCCTTGCAAATAAAAAAAAAGAAAAGGAGTTAAATAGAAACTACAAAAAATATAGAAAAAATTGCAGCTTTAGAGACGAAGTGCAAAAAGGAGTAATAGTAAGCAAGTATAGTTATACTAAAATTTACTTTATAATACTGTTAGAAAAGCAGGAAGTATGCTACTAAGTGCTTGAATATATTAGTAGTACAGGTAACTAGTAGCAGTTTATATTAGAGTAAAATTAAAATACTTTCTAATTTTTTATTTAGGTAGTACTAGCTTACTTTTTTTTTTTTAATTAGGTAGTTTCTGTACTTATGTATACTGCGTTTCTAATAGAAAAAATAAATAAGTACTATTTTTTTTCTGCGTAGCTAGTTGCTATAAACGCATTAGTAAATTATACTAAAATTGTACCTACCTACCTTTTAAAACTACCTGCAATTCTACTATATAATTAAATGCTAGCTACTTCCTCTACGCCCTTAGTTCTATATTTAAAAAAAATTGTGTTTAAAGTAAAGTAAAGTACTTTATAAATTAATATAAACGCGCGCCTGTACTAAGTTAATAAAGTAAATATAGTAAAGTTAAAAACTATTTAAGAGTTATTTTTTTCTTTTTAGTCTGTATATAGCTAAGGCTTTTTATTAAGTGCTATAACTACAATATAATTCCTCTAGGCTTCTATATTGCTGTAAAATATATTGTATAATTTACTAACTTTATTAAGTTTTTTTATATTAAAATAGACTTAGTAGCTTTTTATAAGCTTACAGGCGGTTTTTCTAAGTAACTAACTTCTAATCTGCAATATAGGACCCAATTCCCTTTGTATATCCTACAAAATTTATATTGCAAAAACAGCCTAAGTTTTAAATTAACGCTAACTTATTAGCATTTAGGCGGCTTTATGCACTATATTATTTTTGTAAAAGTAATTTAGAGTACTTATATTTATAGGCAAAGTTCCTAATTAGGAAATAGTTTTAAGGAATTGTTTTTTGTTTGTGTAAAGTTAGAAATTCTCTTTATACTTTTAGGTTTAGAGTATAAATACTACTAAGTTATTATAGTACTTAGTTGTAGTATCTGCCTACTTTTTCTATATATAAAGAGGTTATTGCTTTTATTACTTAAGTTAAGAAATACTTAGCTTTTTTTCTACTTGCAGTAGCCTTTATATACAAATTTAATAATTTTAGTATGTATAAATTCTGCAGTAGTTACTTTAAACTGCAAATGCGCTTTTTTAAACTTATTATTAAGCTTTTTAATTATAGCTAAAGCAGTATTTATAGTAAGTGCAGTAGCCTAAAGTTTAATTTTACTATACTTAAACTTGCGCTACGTGCGCCTAATAAATAATTAGATATTAGTAGCATTTTTAAAAAAGCAGTAAATGGCAAAGGAAATATTTATATCTAATATTTCTAGCTTGTATACTATAGATTTTGTTATAAAAGTAATAGCTTCTAGTATATTATTTAACTTATTAGTTTCCTTAAGCTCTAAGTACTTAAACTTATTAGTAACTTAGTTTAGTCCTAAAGTTGTAGTATTTTTAACAGTATAATTTGCATGCGGCTTTTTAGGCTAAAAAGTATTTAAAATACTTTCTAGAATATTTATAAAATATTAGTAGCCTGCATTATTGTTTTTAGTAGTATTGTTTGCTAAATTTGTATTAATGCTGTACTAGCTTGCATAGTTTATTTAACTTTAAATAATAGCGCATAAAATAGTAAAAACTAATTGCAGCACTTTAATATTTTTAGCATATGCAATAGCTTTAGCAAGTGTACTAAAAGAATTAATAGAAACCTAGTATATTATAACAGCTAATATTAGCCTAGCTCTTTTTGCCTCTTTCCTTACTTTACTCTTAAATTTTTTTCTAGTTAGTAGAATTGCTTGTTGCAGGTAGCTCTTAAAGTTTTATTAATACTTTTAGTAGCCTAAGCTATTTCTGCAAGTTATTAAACAAAGTTATTAGTACTAGTTTTGTACCTGCTATATATATCTATAAAAAAAAAGGCTAGCCCTATTTTTGTGCAGGTAGAAATAGGAGTATTTAAAGTTAAAAAACTGCTTAAGTAAAAAAAAAGCTATATTAAAAATATTGCGCTAAATTAAAGTAAAAGTAAAAATAGAGCATATAGGCTATAGGCAAGGGTTTGCTATAACAAGTTGCAGCTACTTTTTTACTTTAGTTAAAACTAGCAATTAAAGCAACTTCTTCCTATTTTATAAGGAAAATACTTAAGACAATAAAAAGGCTTTATTTAAAAATGCGCTTTTTTTTTTGCAAACTTATAGAAAGAGCTTAGTATAATTAAAAAAAGGCTTAGTATTGCTTTATATAAGCTAAGGCGGGCTTGCTTAAGGGTAAAAGCAGCCTGTATTTTGCAAGCATTTTTAAATATTAAAAAAATTACTATTATTAATATTTTAATGCTAGAAAATAAGTAGTAGTAGAACAGGATTAAAGCAGAAGGCAAGCAATTTAATTGTTATTTTTACTTTTACTATCCTAAATATTATAGAAGCTTTGCTTTTTATTTAATTTGTTTTTTTTCTATTAATTTTGCTTTATAACTTTAGCTTATATAATTAAACAATAACAACAACTATAGCTTGCAAAGTAATAAAGTTCTGTGTAAACTATACAAATACTATAGTGCTTACTTTTTTAGTATAGTAGTTAATAAAATTAGGATATATAGTATAAGCGTAGCTGCGCTACTTGCAGCAGTAGTATATGCGCTTAAATAGTATTTTTTACTATAAAGTGCAGTAAATATATAAGCAGCTTTAGTACTAAAACTAATGCCTAGCCTTCTTTATTTTTTTAGTGCGGCTAGAGTAATTCCTATAGGGCTTACTGCCTTTGCCCCTAAATAGAAGGAAGCTTTTAGGTGCCTAGTATATTGCAAAAATTAGAAAAGCAAAAAAACTACTATTTTAGTTTATTGCTTTAAAAACTTTAATAGCATTGCTTTTAAAATTTATATTAAATAGTTATACTACGGCCAGATCTGTATAGGGCTTTTTTAATTAGGAAATCCCAAGCTAGTTTATCTTATATAAGCTTATTTATTAAGTTTGCTAGTTAAACTTTTTTATAAATAGCTTTTAGCTTCTAATAGGCTTGCTATTTATAAAGTTTGCAAAGATTTAGCCCTGCTTTTCTGCTACGTAAGTATAAATAACTTTGCAAAACTAAATAATTGTATTGCAGCAGATTTGCTGCATAGTGCGCTTATTTAGTACAGTAGTATTAAATAATAAAAAGGCTAGTATAGAGCTGCTGGGTTAATTTAAATGTTTTTTAATTAGAAAAAAAAAAAAGCTGCTAATACTTATTGCGCAGCTAGAAGTTTAATATTGCATATACTTAAACTTTTTTATATAAAACAATCTATTTACAGCTAATTAACTACTTATTTACTGCTAAATTACTAAATATAGTTAGTATGCGCAAGAATTTATTCTAGCTAAACTATTGCAATTTTAAAAATAGCAAGAATAGCAATATCTATTATAGCAAGTTAAAATCTAATTTTTAGGAAGTAGATATTGTCTATGTATTAGTTTATTATATTATCTGTTAAAGTATTTACTATAGCAAGAAAATCGCGGTTTTAATACTATATACAGAATAATTTTAGAAAATATGCACTACTATACGCAATAATTTTGAAATTGTATTTAGTAAATGCAATTAAAATGTGCTTAAAAAGGATAGCTTTAGCATTATAGCCCTTTTATTTAAAATAGGAAAGCTAATAAAGCAGTAGCATAATTAGCATAAACTGTTAGAAAAAAAGGCGTTTAGTAACCTACTCTAAGTTGCTACTATTAACAAATTTTAAAGAGAAGAAGCTAAAATTATTATTATTTTACTTATTCGCAGCAACAATAAGGAAAAAGTTAAATTTTTAAAAATATTAAATTAAATTAATATATTACTTAGCCACGCTTAGTATAGTAAGTACTTTATTAAAAATACTAAAACTTACGCAAGTATTACTATATAGCAAAGAGTTATTGCTATACTTTAGGCTTTAGGCTCTATTAGAGAAACTCTTAAGCTATACTGCCTAAAATACTCTAAAAAGAGCATCTAAGTCTAAAAGCCTAATAACTTTTATTAATTTAGTTTTAAAAGTAGCTACTAAAAAGCTTGTACTAAACGCCTTACAGACTATAGTTATTAATATTAAGCTAAGTATTATTTATTAGCTATGCACGACGTGTTTAAGTGCAAAACGCTAAGTTAATACTATTATTATTTTTATAATTATTTGTACTAAAAGCTAATATATAGTAAAGACTACAATATATACAAGGTTAATATTAGTACTATACAATTCCTCTATAGCTATAACTAGAACAATAACTTATGCTGTAAAAAGCTAGATTTTAAAAGTATTATGCGCTTTATTAACTATTAAAAGTGTGTACTTAGTTATTAGTATAATGCAAAAATTATATACTTAAATACTATTTGCTTTGCTGTACTTTATACAAGTAACTATACTAAACTACTTTTTACTAAGCTTTTGTTATAACTTACTATGCAATATTTTTAACTAAAAGCAACTTGCTTTTAAATATAGCTACTTTATTATTAAAAACTTAAAATAAAATAAACTTAATACTAGTTTCTTGCATTATAATGCTTGTTTTTAAAAACAGCAATTTTTTAAAAGTAACTTTTAGGCTACTACTTTTAAGTACTATAAGTCGCGTTTTAGAACTGTAAATTTCTAAAACTTATTATTTTAGTAAGCTTGCTAAGCAGATTACAAAAAAACTCTTTATTATTTATTTTTAAATTAAGGTACGACTTTGCAGCATAGAGACAGATTTCTAGTAATTTTTTAAACTACCTACACACTACGCTTTAAGAATTATTTTTAATATTTTGCTAGAATTTTTACAGCATATTTGCAGAAAGCTAAAGGCTAAGTTCTCTTGCAAAAAATAGCGTAAAAACTAAGCAGTACTGCAGAATAATTTTTTTAATACTTTTATAAATAAAGCTCTAGGTACAAATTTTATATAAAATATATACTAACTTTAAACTTTTACACTAAGTAAACTTATAAAAAGTTATGCTTTTTAAATTTTGTACGCACTAGTTACTGCAAAGCAGGTCTAAATAAATATTAGTATTACAGTTAAAGTTAGTAAAAGTGCTTTTTTAAGTACTTATACCTAGCTCTAAGTAGCAGTATCGTTCCAATTTAGTTAAGACTGTTAATTTAGCTCTAGTAGTTAAGTTTTAAAAATTACTTTTAGTATTTACTTTTATAATTTAAATTGCAATACTGCTTTTGCAATTTAATTAAAAGTTTTAGCAAGCTTTAAATAATTTCCTTTTCTTATTAAGTAAGCATAAAGCCGATAATAGCAACTAGTAAAACTTAAAATATGCTGTGTTTTACTAAATTTTACCCTATTTTACTAATTTTTATTATACTTTATAGTATTGTGCAGTATTTTGCAGTATCTTGCACTACTTTACTATTGTCCTACTAGGGCCTATAGTATTAATTTGTAGAGTAGCTATAAGCAGTACTCTAAAGCTTTTTTTGTATATACTATACATATATATGCGCTAAACTATTATTAAAATAAAGTTATTCCTTATAAGCTTACATACTAAGTATATACTAGTTTTTCTAATGTGTACTTAGTATCTAGCAGTATTTTGCTGTGCTTTATATATACCCTTTTAATTTCTTTTTTTGCTAATAAGGCAAGCTTTTTTATATTTTTATACTTATATTTTTACTGCGCTTGCGCTTAACTAGGGTGCTGCTAGCTTTATTAATATTGCTTTTAGTATTTTTTTTGTTTACTAACCTGCGCAGAGCTTTTTTAGCTCTTTTTTAAGTATATTTTTAAAGTGTTTAATTATAATGCAATAAATACTTATAAACCTGCCGCTAGGGCGTAGAGCATTTTTTTTAAGTATTAATAGTAAAGTTAGCTTATAGCGCAACTAAGCTGCACTATACTAAGCTTAATAAAGTTAAAGTAGTATATAAGCTATATTATAGGTTAGTATAGTTCTAATAAGTACTAAAAAGAAAAGGTTATGTATATATTAATAGTTAATCTAGGCTTTGCCAGCACTAGCTTTATTGCTGCTTTTATTATTTAATAAGTTAGCTTGTATTGTGCGAAATAAACTAAAGTTTTTTAAAGTTAAAGTATAGGAAGTAGATATTTGTACAAAGGAAGTTAGTAGAAAGTAGTTAAATTTTTAACTTAAGTACTTGTAAGATAAGTATAATATACTTACTATTTTACTATAGCCTAGGAAGCATAAAGTGCAGGTAAAAGTAGATTATAATACTATTAAAAAATATAATATACTTATAGTTGCTTTAAGCTAGTATTAAATCTGTGCATTATTAGAAGTACTTTTTTAAAGAGTTTAATACTATATACTATACTATTTGCAAAATATTACTATGCTTTACCTAATTTTATAGTATTTTACAGCACTTTGCTGTACTTTATAGTATTTTACTATACTTTATAATATAAATATATAATTTTATAGACTAGCAATAGCTAAACTAAAAGGATTTTTAAAGCGCCTACGCCTTAGTTAAGCTATTGCTAGTTCTATAAAAGTACTTTAAGTGTAGAAATATTTATAATTATATTAATTTTTTTAAAATAGGCTTTGAAATAGTTGCTAACTATAGTTTTAAACTTTATTATTATTTTTTTATAGGAGAGCAGGGACTAAGTACATTTCTAGTATATTATATAAAAAGTTGCGGTGTTTTATAGTATTTTATAGTGTTTTTTTTTACTATGCTGTATAATTTTTTGTTCTACTCTACTTTATAAAATTTTACTATGCCCTAGAAAAGCTTGCAGTACCTTATAATATTCTACTATATTGTATAGTACTAATATATTACGCTATAGAATAGTAATTGTTAAACTATAGTGCAGATACTAATTATGTTTTTTATTTATTTTATAGCGTCTTATAAAACTTTACTATACTATATAGTACTATAGTATATTCTACTTTATCTTATTATATTATACTTTATATTACTATACTATACTTTACTATATTATACTTTATGACATTCTACTATGCTTTGCAAAATCTTGTAGTACTTTATTATATTTTACTTTATTTTATAGTATAAATAAATAGTTTTATCGCATAGCAATAGCGAAACTATAGTATAAGTACTAATTATAATTATTATTTTTTATGCTATTTGTATAGTATATTATAGTATTTTTTTTTACTCTACTATATAGTACTATACTGTGCTTTACTTTATTTTACAGTACTTTACAGGATTTTACTATGCCCTGTAGTATTTTGTAGTATTTTACAATATTTTATTATATTTTATAATACTAATATATAATGCTATAGAGTAGTAACTGCTAAACTATAGTGTAAGTGCTAATTACTTCTATTATTTATTTTATAGCGTTTTATAAAACTTTACTGTATTTTATAGTTTATTACAGTATTTGTTTTTACTATATAATTTAGTACTATACTACGTTCTACTTTACTTTACTATAGTGTATATTATACTACTATACTATATTTTACTATTTTATACTTTACTATAGTATACTTTATAAATTCCTATTATGCTTTGCAGAATTCTAGAGTATTTTATAATATTCTACTTTACTTTATAGTATAAATAAATAGTTTTATCGCATAGTAATAGCAAAACTATAGTATAAATACTAGTTATATTTATTATTTATTCTATAATATTTTATACTATATTATGGTATTCTTCTTTACTCTACTATATAATACTGTGCTGTGCTTTACTTTGTTTTACTATGCTTTATAAAATTTTATTATATTTTGCAGTATTTTGCAGTATTTTACAAGTTTTTATTGTACTTTGTAGTACTAATGTATATTTTTATAAAGTAGTAATAGCTAAATTACAGCATAAGTGCTAATTACTGCTATTATTAATTTTACTGCGTTTTATACAGTCTTGCTATACTTTATAGTATATTATAGTATTATTTTTTACAGTACTATACTGTACTATGCTGTACTTTACTTTATTTTACTAGGCTTTATAGAATTTTGCTATACTTTTTAAATTTATACTATATTATATAGTATTATATATTATCTTGCTGTATTATACAGGAGCGTAGGGTATTAAACTTATATAGTAGCTACAGGTGTTAGTATGCTAGGAAATTTCCTATATACGCAATATATGTATAGAAGCTAGTTTATACTTATTTTTTTTATATATATATAGTATCTTGCTATGCTTTACTATATCCTGCTATATTTTATAAATTTGTACTATGCTCTACAGAATTATACTATTTTTTTTAGAAGGAGATATATAAGTTAGAATACTTAATAATAAAATAAATATGTAGTTATATGTAATCCCCTAGAAATAGGAAAAATTTGTATTTTTATTTATTTTGCGCAGTAGCAAGTTTAGGGTTGTTTATTTTATAGTTGCTTTAGCTTAGTTAGATACAAATAAGTACATAATATATATATTTTATGCATGCCTAAAAAAGCTTACTATAGTTTTTATTGTAAAAGCTTAATATAAGTAGTTATTGCAAAAGCTTCTTTTTAAGCTTAGAAGTTTTTTAAATTAATATATATATTTTATGCTATTCTTAAAGGTGTATAAGCTAATAATACTAATATAATTTGCTTTATAGTTTTAGTTTTAAGCTTATATTTGCTATAGAATTTTTGCAATTTATTAAATTTGCTTTAGAGCGATAGATAGTTATTTAAAAGATTTTGGGGCTTGCCCTATAATTTGCTATGCAAGTAAAAAATAGTCTACTTTATACTATTAATATTCTAAAAAATAGTAATAAATATTTTTTTTGTGTTAGGCTTTTTTATAGCAAAGCAGCTAAACTGCTACTAGCTTTGCTTACTAGATATGTTATTAAGTAGAGTATATTTAGTTTTTTTTAATAGAACTTATTGTCTGCAAATACGCTAGAGCTATAATAGGTGATTTTGTAGTCTAGCATAGTAAATTAGGTTAGTAGAAAGTTAATATTTAAGCTAATTAACCTAGCGCTTAAACACTTTAACTGCTACTACAAGCTTAATTTTTGGAACTTTAAAAACTCTACTTATAATATTGCAGTTGTATTTTAGTAAATAGCGCTATATAATACCTAGCTCCGCAACATTTGTTTCTAGTTTAAGGATATATTTAGGAAAGCTATATTTAGATTATATATATTAGCTATTGTAATATTAAATATATTCTTTTTTGCTTAGATGCTGTTTGTTAGTAAGTATACAAAAGCTAGAAAAAATAGAGCATTGCACTTATTTAATTTATTAGATATATTTTAGGTTAGTATAAATATACTAGAAGAGCGGGTTAATTAATTTAACTAGTAGTATATTTATTAGGTTATTACAGGCGTAGGAATATTACTGTATAGGGTTAATAATAACAGATTTGCTAATATTAAGGCTTTTTTTAAATTTATATACAAGGGGTATAATCCTATTAATAATGCAATGCTAGATTTAACTTAGAGCATATATTATTAATCTAAACTATAGCTGCTAGCGCGTCTTATAATTGGACTAGAAGTTTATAGGAATTTGCAGGAGTTTAAGCAATATTTAGCGTTACTTAATTTAAACTAAATTAGGCATTAGCCTCTAGTTGCAGTTTTTAAATATATTTAAGTATTAATAATACTTTTAGGGTTGTTTCTCCTGCTTTATATTTATTAAATAATATAACCCTATTATATCGCCGAATTGCTATAGCTGTATTATTATTACTTTTCTACTTTTTTTTTTGCTATTTGCTTGGCTGCAAACTTCTACAAATTTTACTATTATTTTTATTACTACTATTAGCTAGCAATACTTTACGCACTTAAAGGACATCGGCACTATTTTTATTGCTTTAGGGATATTAGTAAAAAAGCGCATATTAGTAGCTTCCCTTAAGCATAAAAAGTAAAAGTTATATTTAGAAAAAAAAGCTGGCATAAAAAGCAAAAGTCATATCTAGAAAAAGAAAAAGTAGTATTGCTGTTATAGTACTTAGTACTAACTTTAGTGGCACTGTTAATAAGCTTTTTATACTTAGGATTATTTAAAAAAAGTAGCTAGATAAAGTGCTTAGCTTTATAGGTAGTTAGCATATTATAATACTTACTAGTTAGGAGTATTACTACTCTAACGAATATAATGCAAACTAATATTTGCTTTTTACCTATTTTATACTACTTTAAAGGTGTACTATTATTAACTGCTTTTTACTTACTTTATACTACTTTAAGGGTATACTATTATTAACTGCTTTTTACCTACCCTATACCACCTTAAGGGTGTGCTATTATTAACTATAAAATTTATAAAGTTGCTTTTGTATATATACAAGAGCAAAAAAAATATAAAAGTATTGCTTTAGTTAATACAACCTGTGTAGGCTGTAGGAGGATTAGAATACTAAGAAGTGCGTAGAAAAGTATAGCCTAAAATAGAAAATAAGAAAAAGCAGAGTTAATAAGCAGAAACTAGTAATAAGCTATATATTTACAGTATATTATAAGTTTACGGGCTAGGACATAAGCTTGCAAGGTTTAAATAAATGCTAGTTGTTTTTAAGTTTTTAATACTATTAATATTTATTAAATACTTGTAAATACTTGTAAATTTTTAAACTAATACTTAGATTGTGCAACGTACTGCAGTTATTGCTATAGCCTACTTACTTATAAAATCTAGCAAACTCTAGCAAATTTTTACAAATTCCTGCAAAATTTAGTAAAATTTAGCAAAATCCTGCAAAATCTAGCAAATTTCTAGTAATTCCTAGTTTAATAAGCATGCGGTAATATAGGCGCAGGCTTAGTAAAAAAAAGAGTATAGTTATATTGCATACTTTATAGCATATAAAAGGCAATTTATAACTAAACTAAATACTTTTATTAACTATTAACTGCTATTACTTTTTTTTTAGAGTCTGCTATTGCTAAACGGATTTACTATAGCCTGCTTATTGTGTGTACTTGCAATGCTAGTTTTTTTTAATACCTAGCCTAGCTAGGGCAGCTTAAAACTAATAATACAAAGCATAATAATATTTATAAAACTACAACTGCAGTATATAAACTGGGAACTTGCTCTGCTAATATATTACTAATACTTAGCTTATTTTTTTATACAAATACTCTAACTAACTAGGGCAGATTAGACATTAATAGAACAAAAAACTAACAATTAATAATACTGTACTTTTAAATAAAGCTACTTACACTTTTAGTACAAATAGTAGCTATAGCTTAGGAACTAACTACTATTATTGCAAAAGCTTAGTTTTTATAGTGCTTTTTTTTTTGCGCGTACTAAAGCTGCAGCTTTTTGTTATAAAAACTGCGCAATAGCATGCATAAATAGTTAAAGCATACTTTACTAGTTTCCTAGCGTTGTTTGTGTAGACCTAGTACTCTGTGCTATTATATTAATAATACTTACAACTATACTTTTTTAAGAAATACTTATTTAGTATTAATTCTATAATTAGACTAATATAGTTTAATACTGCGCGGTTAGCTGCGTTTAGCCTATTATACTTAGCTTTACTAGTAAAGTACTAGCGCCTTTACTTGTAGTGCTTTTAATATATAATAGTTTTAGAAACTTTAAGTTTAAAAGCTTAGGGCAGGCAAAAGCAAGGACTAAACACACGCTAATTAAAATATTTTTTTAAGCTTTTAACTAGCTTACTAACTATAAAAGCTAATATAGTTTATTGCAGTAGCCTTAATATAATTAGCAACTGCTTACTATATATAATAATTAGATTTATAGAGTAGAAAAAAAAGAGTAAGTAGTACTACTTATAGCACTAGCCTCTTCTTTTTATTTAAATGTTTTTTTAATGCTGCTTTCTTCCTCTACTAAGCTATACTAATAGTTTTTAGTAGGAAATAGCAGTAAGGGTAACTGCGATAGCTGCGGTGTAAATAGTAGGAAAAAAAGTAAAATAAAAAAAAAAGGCTTAAAAACTTCTTCCTTTTTTTTTTTCTTCTTTTTGCTGTATAAGTAGTAGTAGTAGTAGTAGCAGTAGCGGCAGTGCGACGGCGGCACAGCAGCGGCAGTAAAAGCTATACTACTATATTAGCACTGCTCTAATTATTAAGTTTTAAGCATAGTAAGTTTATTTTAAATATTTTATTACTTATAAGTTAGTAGTGCGCACTATACTAGACTGCAATACCTATAGAGAAAAAGCAGTAGTAGTAGTAATTATATTAAGCTTAAAAAGCTCTATGCATTGTAGGTGCGTGCGCACTTATTAGGTAGTTAGGTAGGCAAATATAGTTAAAAAAAATTTTTTTTTAGCAGCAGGAGGGTAGTTTAATAGTATTGTAAAGTTATTAATTTACGCAAAATTTAAAATATTTTAAGTTTAATAGGCGCCTAGCATATGCTTACTTTACTACTTAAAAACTTTTTACTAAGAACTTTATACTACTTTATAAGGAGCTTTATATCTACTATGTTAAACTGCACTCTAGTTAGTTTATTATATAACTACTAAAAATGCTTAGAAACTCCTATAAACTCCTAAGCTAATAGGAAGCTGTATAGTATTAGATGCTAGTTACTTAAAATAAAATAAACTTAGCAGTAAACTTTTAGAACTTTCTGTAAACTCCTAAACTAATAAAAAGCTATAGAAATTAAATACTATTTTTTGTAGAAAATATACTTCTAGCCTTATATTTGTTAAAACTCCTGTAATTTCCTAAAATAATAAAAACTCTTTGTATGCAAAGTTTAACAACGCTAGCTTGCTTTTCCTGTAGTAGTAATATGCTATATAAGTGCTAAAAAAAAAGTTGCAGTTTATTACAACTATTAAGTTTTTTAACTTTACTATTTACTAATTATACTACTTAAAGTTGTATATATTATACAAATTTTAGGATAATATTATTATAAACTATTAAGGCAGTAGCTATAGTATAGTTTATCCTACTTTTGCTAGTAGAGTAGTGCAGCAGTTTTAATAATACTTTTTTAAATATATAACCTGCTAAGAAGGGGTATTCTTGCGTAAAACTGCCTGCCGCTAAGTAGGAAGTTTAACGCTGGTTTAATCTAGTTTTTATACAAAATATCTAATTAATAAAATAAAAATTGCGTGCTTTATTTAAAGGGCTGCGGAAGATCTATAATAATGTACTTAATAACTAGTTTTTTAAGTACTAATAATAGTTTGCACTTTCTACTTCTAGATATTAAGTATATTAATTTATTAAACTAGAGCTATATAAATGCGCAAGTTGTTAGCTATTTTTTTTTAGAAAAAATATTTATTAATTTTTTTTTACTACGTACAAGGCATAGCAACGCGTAACTTCTACCTACTATTATAGAAAAATTTAATTTAAATATAAGAGTTGTATTTAACTGCAGTACTTCTATTTTAGAGCAAAATAATAAATAAGTAGCAGAGTAGTAGTTGAAGTTGCGCACTTGTAGTATATAAGCAGTTGTATTTTTTAAAAGCAAGGAAATTTTAGTACTAGACTATACTAATTGTATTAAATTTTTTTAGACTTTGCTTTTTACTATAACTTTTAATATCTATTTAGTTTACTTAAATAAAGTGTATATATAAAGCACTAATTTAAAGTTTCTGCAAAGTTAAAGGGCTGCTATTATACTTAAAAGCTAATTAACTAAGGATTAATTAATGCAAGCAGGTATAAAAATAAAAAAGCTTGGATATAAATAAGCAGTTACTTTTATTGCACTTAAAGAAATATTTACTAAAATTTGTAAGCAAATAAGCAAGCCTTTAAGTACGCTAATTAAGGTTTGCAATATACTATGCTAGAGTATAAGAAAAATATAGCAGGACTTTAAGAAAAGTATACTACTATAAGTAGTTTAAAGTTAGTACTTTAAAAGCTATAAATATTTTTTTTATAGCGCCTATACTACAAAAGACAAAGTGTTGGGATTTCTAAAAAATAAAGCTTAAAACTTAAAAACTTAATACAAGCTATAAACTTGGGATAATAATATTTTAGCGCAGCTTAGATTGTATTAAAATATTGCAATTTTGAAGCTATAGGCTTTAAATCTACTGTACTTAATAAAAAGCAAAAGAGGATCTAGTGTTATATTGCAGTATCCTGCTATATTTTATGCTATTTTATACTATTGTATATTGTTTTGTAGAATTTTATACTATAGTATAGTATTTTGCAATATTTTATTAGACAAATTAGGTACAGGCCTGTATAGAAGCTGTAGAAGTTAATTTTACTATATTTAGTAAAAAATAAGAGCATATTAACTAGGCTTACTTTATGCGCGCTAAATTACACACCCTTTTTTTTATACTTTAGTAGTTAGTATAGTTAAGTAAATTTGTAATTAATTTAAAAGCTTTTAAGCTAGTTTGTAGCTAATAAAAGCATGCTTTTTATAATATTAAAAAATAATTTAGTATTTTATTGCACATAGCGGCATTATATAGTATTTTGCTATATTATATAATATTTTGCTCTATACTGCAGCATGCTAGTAGAAAGTAAAATATACTTTTAGTATTAAATGCTATAGGCTTTAGCTACGCAGTGCACAGCAACAAAAGAAGTAATTTTAAATACTTTTTATTTATACGCAGTATATATTATTCTATTTTATAATACTATTTTATTAGTTTTAATAGTTCTAAGTCTGCTTTTAAAGCTTAGTAGAATAGAAGCGCGCTTTTTAGCAATTTCGCAATATTGTATAGTACTAGTATAGTAGTTAGAAAGCGTATATTTCTGCTACTTATATTCTTTTTTCCTACCTCCCTCTTTTTTGTAGCGTTTAATAGTTGTTTAGCTAAGTAATATTTGCATTTAATTTAAATTAGACGCTTTTTGCAAAAGAGAGCCGTTTTTTAAAAGAAAATTTTCTGCTATAATATTAAGTTCTTCTGTTTAGTTTTCTAGGTAAATAAACTTAATGTCTGCACTGTATTTAGAGGAAGTATATATGCTATAATTCTAAGAAATTTCTGCAATAACTGTAGTATATTGTTTTTTATTAAGCATAGCTACTTATACTACTAATAGTATTATTTACTTTTGCAATAATAGTGTTTTTTTGCCTAGCTAGAGGTATTTGCTTTTTAATTGCAGCTATCTACAATTGTGTGTTTATATAAAACACAGTATACTAAAAAAACTTTTATTTCTGCTTTTTTAAAATTATTTTTAATTTAGCAACTTTTGTATTAAAGCTATTAGGATTTTACTAGTTAATAATTGCTCTAATATAATAATGTATTAGCGGCAATTTATTTTTTTTAGAAAAAATAGTTTGCGGTTGAGACGCTGTTTAGATTAAATATATAAGCTAACTTTTTAATACTATTTCCTTTTTTAGGCTAAACTAGAAGTTTATTAATAATGCTTTTTAGCTTTTTATAAAGTAACTAGTATAGAGCAGGTTAAGTAGCGCTTTTAAAGGTATTTTGTGCATATTAAGTAGATAAAAACTTGGGTACTGTATTTAGGGGACTTTTTGCTTAACTAAAAGCTACTTTTTATTAAGTAGGAATTAAGGCGAATTAATTGTACTATTTTTTTAATATTTTGTAATAAGTATTATAGGAAAAACTAAGCTTTAGGCCCTAGTAGAGGAGGACGCTTTTGCACTTATTATAGTTTTACTACTAAATCTGTTTTTTGCGCAGAAAAAAGAGCAGTTTTTTGTATACAAATTATAATGTCTGCTTGTATATTAGTGCTACTTAAAGTTAACTGCAGATTTAAAGATTGCATGCGCGTAGAAGTAGTATTAAGCTTTATTACTAATTAGGTTGCTACTAAGTTTTAGGCAAAATTAAATACTATTTTAAACTAAAAAAGCAGCGTTTTTATAGCAGCGCAATTTATTAGCTAAGTACTAGGAGCAGTAGTGCAGACAGTAAAAAAAAAGCTATTATTAAGTAGCTATTCTATTTACGCTACTTTATTTTTAGTAATAGAACTATTATTACTAGACCTAGCTATATAAAATAGTAGTATTTTTTAACTTTTATAGTAAGTAGCACGCTAGTGCGCCAAGCCTATACTAGCAGAAAGTAAGTTTTTAGGCTATTTTTTTTCTAGCTTACTTACTTTAGCTGTGCTTACTACTTACGCTCGCATTAGTAACTGCAAGAATTTAGTAGTACTAAACTATTATTTAGTCTATACGTAGAAGCAGACTAGGTTAGGTAGTTTTTATTTTTTTTTTTTTTTTTTTTTTTTTTTTTTTTTTCTT
>NW_024468944.1:0-17244 GCF_010015615.1 Cucurbitaria berberidis CBS 394.84 | reverse complement strand
TTTTAATATTACTTTAGCGCTAAGCTACTGCTCTTTGCAGCTTATTTTAGTATTTTGGCGTAAATTTGCTTTTGCGCCCTTACTAATACTTTTTTGCTAATAATATTTCTACTTCTACTATTTGCATTTTTGCTTATTATATTGCTTTGCTTTTATATTTTTAGTAATAGTAGGCAAAGTATGTGTAGGTAGTTTTTTTAGCTTTTTTCTTTAATTTGTTTATTTAGTACGCAATTTAAGCTCTAGCAACGCGCACTATAGTGCTAATTTATTTACTTAGCATTTTTATAATAGCAAACTATACTTTTATAACTTGTTTTAGTTTTAGGGCATTTTTTGCACGCGCCTGCGACGCTTATTAAAGTGCTTTATTTACTTTTTTAAAGCAAAACTTTTTGCTCTAGCTTTGCTACTAGCTGCTTTCCTGTATATTTTTATAAAACTGCAACTTATTTTTACGTGCTAATAACTAGTTTTAGTGCTTTTACTACTACTTTTTGCAATTTTTAATACTTTTGCAATATAAATGCTGCAGCCAAGCATTTTATTTGCTATAATGCTAACTATATAAACTGAGCTAAAAAGTTTATAAAAGGCATTATTATTATTAAAGTATTTCTAGCTTTTGCTACTAAGAGCTAGTGTTTTGCCCTTATTAAAGTTGGAAAAATTTTTGTTTTAGAGCAAGATATTTAAAAGTGTTATATATACAAGCAGCTTAGCTATATTTAAACTAATTATCTAAAAGCTAAGCGCACTATAATCTGCTATAACTATAACTAGCTAGGATATATTTAAGCTAATTATTTTAATACTAACTACAGCTAGTACTACAAGTAAGGATATTACAAATATAATTATTTTTAGCTACTTACTTGCTATAAGTGCTACAAGCAAAGCTATAAAAAGCAAAACTACCCTAATAAAGCTTTAAGCTCTTGCCCCTAGTAAATTTATAATAATTATAAGTTTACTAAGCATACTGCGCAGGCCTGTAATAAGCCCTACTGCAATTGTAGCTTTAATCCCAAAAACCTAAATAAATACTAATTTATAAACTGTATGCAACTTTTTATATACGCAGCTGCTAAAAAGAGTAAGAGCAATATTGCTATATACAAAGCTTTTCCCTTTTAGCTAATTATTATATTTTTTAGCTAAATAGCTGCAATACCTGTATTTCTACTAGCTATCTAGCTTTTTTACTAGACTAACTAAAACATAGACGCTAATAACTAGATACTTTTAGTTAAAGCTTTTAAAATGCTAGAAAATGCGTAGCTTAATATTTTGCTTATTTTTTAATTGCAGCTAGAGTATATTAGTGCTTAGAGTATTTACCTGCGTGCTACTTACAACAGCCCTAGCACTAAAAATAGTTGTATAAGTAATATAGCTATTACTTGCTTTACTTACTAAAATATTATAGGTTTAGTAAAAGCTACTAATGTAATAGTAAACTCTCTTTTTACCTTTTAGCTACTATGCCTAGAGACTTAACAGAACTTCTGCAATATATTGTTTTAGCAACTATTTATAGAACTTTACTACTTTAAGCTTACTATTAATATTAATAAGCATAGCAAAAATAAAAACTACTTATTTAGTATAGGTTTTTTTACTAAGTGTTCGTTTGGGCCCTTTATAAATAATATTAAGTTTATTTAGGAATTGCTTATGCAGCGCTTGCGTATTATTATATACTTTTTTATATTTAGTACAGTGTAGTTAACTAAATATATAGATAAAATAAATGTTAGCTTAGTAGATTAAGAGCTGCAGGATCTTTTTATATTGTAGTATCTGTACAAAAAAATTAATGTGTAGCTTAGTATATAGCTATATATAGGCTTGCATTTTAACTACTAGATTTTAGCTTGCTAGACTTTTAACAATAATAATAAACTATTTACTACTTATTTTTATAGTACTATAAGTAAGTTAGAGTAAATTAATACAGGTACTTTTGTGCTTACTACTATTCGCCTAGTATAGTTTTTTAATAATAAAAACTAGCAGTTATTCTATGCTTCTATTTAGATAGCTAATATTCTTAATTTTTATATTAATTTTATTATTTTGATTTGCTTCCTAGGTAGAGAAACTAACTATAAATATAATTAGCAAAGCACTATTATTGCTTTAATGTTTTATAGCTTTAGGTACAAATATAATGCTTTTATTTGCTAGCTTATTGTAAATAGAGCCTTTGCTAATAAACCTGTATTTAATAAAAAGTATTTTTTAAAAGTAAGTAACTTTGCAAGTGCTAAAAATCTGAAGCAAGCGTTGCATAATTATATAGGCATTTAAGTAGATATTAAGGGAAATTAGCCTAAAAGCAATTTTAAAGCAGAAATTAATATTTTATAATATTTAGCCTTTACTTATACTAGCTACTAGGATCTGCTTTAGCTTATTTGCAATAATATTTATTCTACTTTTTTAATACTTAACTACTTTTAGAAAAATATTAATAAGTATAGAGCAGAGCGTGTATAGGAAGCACGCATTTACGCAAAGCGCACGTACACTTTATAGAATAAATAATTGCAGTTTTTTTTAATACTAGAAAAAATGCAAAAAGCGGTAGCTTTGCTGCAAAGCTTTAGTAGAACTAGAAAAAGCAAACTAATTAAAGCGCTTGCTGTTTATTATTATAAGTTGGGTATACTATAGAGATATACTGCTAGGGTTTAAACAATTTCCCCTCTTAATAACTAGCTTAATAATATTAGCTTTAGAATTTTTGCTATTTTTTTTTTTATTATAAGCAAAACTTTGCAGAGGGCATCGCAGTTAAGTACTCTATTATTATCTGCCGCTATATGCGCGAAATAGAAATTAAAGTATACTATTATACTACTTAGGAAAAGCAAAAAGCTTTTAGCTTTAATAGAGATTTTTGTTGCAACTAGCAGAATCCTGCTTAGGAAGACATTAAACTGCAAAATAAGTTGCAAAATAGTTTATAAAATAGTTTGCAAAATAGTTTGCAAAATAGTTTGCAAAATAGTTTATATACTACTTAGCTAGCAGAGCTTTGCGTAGCTATTAACTTCTACTAGCTATATAAAAAAATATATAGTAGCTAGTCTAACAAGCACTTTTAGGTTTAAGCGCTTTTAGAAAGTTAAGCAATGCTAAATTTTGCAAGTATACTAAATACTAGCGGAATTTTGCATTTTATTGCATATTTAGACACTACCTATTTCTCTAAATTCTGGCACTTTTTTAGCTAGCTCGCTAATAGCGTGCACATAATATTAGAGTAGAGTAAGTTATTAATACTAAAAGCTAATTATATAGCTTAAGAAGTAGCTTAGCGTGCAGATATTTTTTTAATAATATTCTATATAGTTGCAAAAGCTTGTATATACTAAGCTAGCAAAGCTTGTATAATTCTATATAATAAAGCTAGTAAAGCTAGAAAACGCGCTACGCTTAATATGCTTATTTTTAGTAAGTTTTATATAGTAAGCTATAGCTGTATACAGGTAAAAGAAAATATACTTATTTTATACTTTTTTTTTAGCAATATTTTCTAGCTTAAGCTAACTCTTGGCCTAAATATAAGTGCTCCCTTTTACGCCTAGAGGCTTTAGTTGCTATATAGCTGCCTGCTTTTTAGAAGCGCAACGCAGCTATAGCTTAACTTGCAATACTACTATATCCTTAAGCTTACTAACTTTATTAATTTTATTTTTTTTAGGGACTAGCTATATACTAACTCTGCTGTTGTTAACTGTTGCGAAGCTAGGCTAGCAGAAAAGTACTTTAAAGTACTATTTAACTAGTAAAATTATTGCATTTTTTTTTCTATAGCTAGCAAGATAAGTAAGAATAAATTTACTTAGTTTACTTTTAATATGCAATACGCCTACTGTACTTTATTTCTTGCTATTTAAGCTTTTATAATAAAATTTAAGGGACAATAGATTAGTATAGCTATACCCTATAGCGCTCAGATGTTTGTATATCTAGCTAGTTAATATACAATAGTAGAATATATACAAACTATTTTTAATACAAATGCGCTATATAGGCGTGCTAAGCAAGCAAAGCAAATTTAGATTTTTACTATTAATAGTATTTAAAGCACTTAAGTTAAGCTTGTCTTTTTTAATACTACTATAGCTAGTTTATTAAGCTTTATAAACAATATAGTAAGAATTTTATTAGCTATTACTTAACTGCGTGCTAGCTTAGTTATTATAGGAAATATAAAAGTAGTTAAAGCAGAAAATAAAAAAAAGAAATACTTCTAATCTTTAGTATACGCGATAATAACTAGCTTTTGCAAAGCTTAAAAATAGTATTAGAATTACAAATACCTAAAGTATAGAGAGCAGTTTGCGCAATAGAATATCCTCTTTAATTTTACTATATTAGTAAACTAGGTTTATTAGCCCTAATTTTATAAAAAGATACTATACAGCTTGCAGAAAGAAAATAAATATTAAACTCCCCCTATTTCTGCTTAGGCCGTGCAATTAGGTTCTTTAACTTTAAAAAAAAATAGTAAAGTGCTTAACTTTACATTTACTAATACATTTGCTAGTATAGCTGCAGTTAAAAAAATTTCTAAAAGTGCTAATACTAATTAGGACTGCAATAGCAAGTAGGATAAAATTAAAAATAAAAATGCTTAGTTTAGCTGCAATCCTAATACTAGTAGCAGTTAGTAAATGCCTATACTTTTTTATTTCCTAGCTATAGCTCAGAGTTACTACGCAATGCTATAAAAACTAATATTTTTGTATTTAGTTTACTGCAATATATATTAGAGTTTTTAAATAATACTACAAGTTAAACAAGCTTATTCTAAGTATTTAGTAAATACTTTTATAATAGCTTAGCTAAATTATTTTCTACTTTAGTTTGTGCTTCGCAACGTTCTTGTAAAGTTTGTAATTTTTACTATATTTATTTTTTTATTTTCTTGCTAGCAATACAAAGCTTTGCACTTATAATATTAGTTGCAAAATAAGCTAAAGCTTTTTTTAGGAGCGTACAACATACAATATGCTTGCTTATTAAAAGTTTTAGCTTTTAGAAATAGTTTAGAAATATCTACTTTTTTGCTTTTTTTTCTATTACGCCTAAAATAGCACGTACTACAACTTTACTATAGTAATATTATAAAAAGTAGTTCCTATATCTTACGTATTTTTGTAGCTGTTTTTTGCAACTATATTTTTTTATTTATTAAATAAAGCTTACGTTAGTTTACTTTTTTTTTATATTATAGTTCCTACTTTATTCTCTACTATTCTGCTTTATAGGTATTTAGGTACTTTTTTTTATTTTATACTGCTACTAACTTGCAATGCAATAATCTAGCTAGGCTATTTATTGCAGCTGCTTTTATAATAATGCGTTCTACGCGCCTTAAAATGCTTTAATAAAAGTTTAAATATTGCAATAAGTATAGTAAACTAGTTCTCGGCTTTTGTGCTTTAATAGAGCCGCTATAGTTGTTAACTTTAATTTAGCTACTTATTTGCTACTAAGTTTTTAAGAAAAAAGTAAAAAAGCTGCTTATAAGAGCTTTTAAGGCGGCTAGGCTTTCTTTTAATAATGCAGTATAAGTAGAAACTTAGGCTGCAGAAAAAATAAACAAGGATAAATATATTATTAACTAGATAAAAAATTAATATTACTGCTAAAAACTTTATTTTATTAACGAGCTAGATCTCTGCGCAGAAAATAATAATTTTTTATTTATACTTGCTAACTTTAATTACAATGTGTTGTAGCTTATACTTTAGCAAATTTATATAAAATACCTGCGTGTTTTTATAAAATAAGGCTTCTGTACTAGGCTATATATATAGGGTATATATTAAGTAGCTGCTTTGCGGCTTATAGCAAACTAGACAAGCATATTTATTAAGCTAAAGGTAGTTGTGCTTTAACGCACTATTTACTATATCTAATTAGTATATAAGAGCTTAGCTATGCTATTTAAAAAGCTTTAAAATAAAATATACAGCTACTTATATTTTATGCTAACTAGTAAAGTAACTTTTAAGTTTTTAAACTTAATAGTAGCTCTTCTAAGCTTCTGTAGCTGCAGCCTGTACTTTAGTATAGTTATAAAAAATAACTAGGTTTTTTATAGTAATAGGGTTTTGGGTATAAAATAGAGTATTTTTAAATAAGAGCTAATAGGCGTGCAGGCTTTCTTAGAGTGCAAAAAAGCGTAGTTTTGCTATACTTATTTCTGCGTAAAAGCTATTGCTTTAGCCTCTTTTTTAGATTAGAGAGTATAGGGTTTAGCTATTATACTGGCAGATTTTGTGTCTATAATCTAAGTATATATAGAGTTTACTAGTACTATATTAATAAGCATAATTTAGGCTGTAGTAGTAAAAGTAAATTAGCTTTGCGTAGTTAAGAATCTAGGCGCGATATTTAGTATTATTATTAATTTTAATTTTTAATTATAGTAGTATAGAAACAGCGCAAGCCCCTAGTTAGGTTTTTTTCCTAGCCTATAGCTAGGCGTTGCAACTTAAATTATAAAAATAGTATTAGAAAAAATTTAGCTTGCTTTAAAGTAGAGGCAGGTAGGCTTATTAGTTTACTTTTAAGCTCTAAGCGTAGTTCTGTTAAATAATAAACTATTTAGTATATTTTAACAAGTAGGAAACTGGGGTAGGACTATTATTTAGTAGGAAGAGTTACTAGTAGCAAAGCTTTTTTTACTTAGGCATTTTATATAAATACTCTACTTATTAGCTAGCTTGTAACTAAAGAAACCTTTTGGGAAAAATAGTAGTTACTTTAATAAGTTTCTTTTTCTTAGAAAGCAATTTTGTAGATATAAAAGTAGCTTTTTTTACGCACTACGCACTATAACTTTGCTTTATTAAGTAGTATAGTAACTTAAGAAAAGGGTTTTTATGCTATTAAATTGGGCTTTTGTTTAATTTCTTGTAAACTAACTCTGCTAATCCCCCCTACTATAAAATATTTATGTATATATAATATATATTCTGCTGTATACTATGCGTGCAGGTTTGCTCCTAAATTTAGCACTTTTAAAGTATTACTATGCCCCTTATAAAACTGCTAAATTATTATTTTAGGAAGTTGTTTTTGTTTTTAAGCAGCGTACTAAAGTAAATTATATAAATAGGTTATTTAATAACTGCAATATGTTTATGCTTAATAATCTGATTTAAAATACAATTGCAGAACTTAATTTATAGTTATATACTAAAAATTTTTTGTACTGCGTACCTGCAACTTGTTTTAATTTAAATTTAACTACTTTAGCGCGCCCGCACTAAGGGGAAACGCAATTTATTAATATTTTAAGCATTTTAGACTATAACTAAAATTAGTTTTTGTGCAGTATTTATAAAGTTTCCTTGCTTGCGGGCGTTTATATATAAAAGTTATAATAAAAATATTTGCTTTTATATTGTTGACGTAGTTAGTTTTTAATGTACTAGTTTTATTATTTTTACTTTTAAATATACTACTAGAGTTAATTGCAAATACTTTTTAGCTAATATTTATATAGCTACAGGTTGTACTTTAACTTTTTTTATTTTAAAATCTAAGAGTACAAGATTAACGCGCGCTATATTTTTAATAGGAATAAAAAAGAGTTCTTTGTTAGCATTACTTTATATTTTAAATAAGTTTTTTTAAAGCAATTTTGGGAGCAAAAATAAGTTCTAGCGGCTATGCAGGATAGTAATAAAAAGTAAGTAATAATTTTAGTATGTATTTGTACAGATAGGAGTGCGGTATATTAAGGTATAGTTTTTAAAAAAAAGGAAAAACTTTGCAATGCTTAGTTGCGCAATATAGAAGTAGGAAAATACTAGGTTTTTTTTACAGCAAGTTAATTAGAATAGTTTAATAATAATATTGGTTTGGCCTAGCTTAAATAGGTTTTTTATTAGTATATAAAGAGCAAAGCGTAGGCAAGTTACTAAATCCTTATTTTTAATAGCTATAGCAGTTATTTTACTACTAATTTTATAAACTTTTGCGACGCTAGAAAGATTCTATTAATAGTATTTTTTTTTTATTTAATTTACAGCATACAACTTTTAGATATAGTGCTTTTTTTACTACTATTTTATTTGACTAAGCTTGCGCACTACTTTTATTATAGTTAAAGCTTTATTTTTATAAATAAAAGCAACTTTTTTCTATTATTTTAGGCTGCTTATAATATACGAAACGCGTTCGAAGCTATAAGTATTAAGCTACTTAATACTAATATTATATTGCAATAATTTAAAATACAACTACAATAGAAGGATTAGGAATTAATAAGTAGAGAAAATAGTAATAGAGATACTTGGAACTAGCTTTGCAATTTAGTTAATATTGCTGTAAAAAATAAAGCAAAAGTTAAAGCTAAATAGTTAAGTACTGTACTACATTTTTTTTAGGTGCAAAATAAATTTTTCTACTATAAAAACAAAAGTTACCGCGACGCGCTTTTAATTAAAAAGAAGTATAAAGTAATAATAAATTTTTAAATTTTTAATAGCGCAAAGCGTTTTATAGTGCTATAGTATTTTAGAGTTTAAGAACTATTTAGGAAGCTTGCGCGCGCAATGCAGTAAAACAATACTAAAATAAAATTAAATAATTCCAAAAAAAAAAAGAAATAAAAGAGCTAGAAGCAGCAGTAATATTATATAAAAGCAAAATTGTAGAAAAAGCAAAGCTAGTACAGTTGCTTGCTAAAAAGCGCGTAGCAGTAGCCTAGAAATAAGCTGCTTTGCAGGCGCAAAAGTAGTAGGAAATAAAAGCTGCAACTATATAAAAATTTTATAATAGAGTAAATAAATGTAGGCAAATAATTTTACATTTTGCAAATTTAAATGCAGCAGCGCTGCCTGCAGAGTAGAATTAGTTAGGGTAAAATAAAGTTAGAGTTAGTGTAGAAGTAAGGGTGCTAGAATTTATATAAAAGTTTTTTCCCTAAACTGCACTTATAGTATTAGGAGTAGTTCTTCTATAAGTAGCTTAGTAGCAGTACTACTGTGCAAAAAGCTGCACAATTTTGCAATATTTTGCTTTCTGCTATTTTTTCTAGCTATAATATAGTGTATTTATATGTTAAGCGCGCAGTAAGCAGCATAGTTACTTTTATAGTATACTTAGTTTATAAGTAGGCGTGCAATAGTATTTGCGAAATACTGCAATATCCTACAATTTAAGCTAATTAGTACTTTATTTTTGTTTGGGTAATTAGAGGCACGCGATAGCACGTGCCCTTTATTAATATATATATAATTTTTTTTTTTTTACTAAGCACTTAAGTGCTTTGCATTTTTCTGCACTTTATAGCAAAGTTTTAGGAGGGGCTGCAAACTAGTCTGCTACTTCTACTTCTGCCCTGTAAACTTAGAGTTAGTTAAAGTATACTAGAATTAGAGTTAGTATAAAAGTAAGAGTGCTGGAATTTATATAAATATTTTTTTTTTTAGACCCTGCTTGCTTCCTAATAGGCAATAAAACCCTAATTACTAGCGGTTTAATACTAGGTTGTTTTATAATATTTGCAGCTATTTTCTAATATTTACTTTTGCAAAATGCGTTTAGTGCTGTTTATTTTTAAAATAATAGCTTTATAGCTACTTTTACTATTGCTATTTCTATATTTTCTTTTCTGTCTTCCTGTATTATATTAAGCATCTAGGGTTATTCTAACTGTATTTTAGCTTACTATACTAGCTGGGATAAAGAAAAATAAACTCTGCATTGCTAGAGCTATTTTTAGTTTTGTACTAAACGGATAGAGCTATTAATTAGTACGCCTAAAAGCCTACTTATATTTTTAAGTATTATTATAAGCTTACTTGTAGACGTGTACAACTATTTAGTTTTACTACCTAAATATTTAAAAGTATAGGAAGTAGATAGTAAATACTTATGCAAGGACGTTTTTGCTTAATTTATTTATGCTACTATATTTATTAGCAAACTTGCTAGACAGGAATAGGGACTTATATAAAATGCAGTTTGTTATTTCTTTATATATAAAACTACTTTAATAAGTAGCTATTTTTTTTAAAATTTTAATACTTTATTTCTTCTATATTGCAAACTAGAATGCTGCTTTTATTGTTTAACTTATAATTTTTAAAGCTGTTAAAATATTGCTGCGTTTTATAGAAGTGCTTGCCTGCAAAAATACTTTTATTTAGGACTTTTTTAACTGCGCGGCCCAGTTACTACTTAGAGAATCCTAAAAAATATTATTTTAAAATGCTTTAGCTAGCTTTTTGGAAAAAAGTAGTATAGAGCTTTTTAGATACTTTTAGGCATATATAATAAAAGCATAACTTTTACTTATTAAGTTGCGTAACTCTGCAAGCCTACTGCTTATAATTTATTTTTTAATTTTATTACTTAAATTTATTGGGTGCTTAATTAGTGCTAATATTCCTAGAATAAGGAAATAAGTACAAGGTAATGTAAATAGTAAAGCTACTAAATTTCTATAACTAAAATTGCGTTTCTAGTTTGTACTCTGTATCTATACACAATAATAATTTTAGTTATTTTTTGGGAATAAAGCTAGTAGAGTGTATTATAATTTCTTTTTTTTTATTATGCTTATAGTACTTCTAAACAAGTGTACTAGCTAGCTAGTGCCTAACTTAATAATAATATTAAAACTTAAAATTTATTGCTGCCTCGCGAAGCTTAAGCAGTACACAACTATTTTTTTATAGTTGCTAGTTTATTATTTAAAAAAAGCATTACATAAGTTACTAAAGTACTATATATTATTAGGCTAGTTGTTTACTAGATTAAAGCGTATCTATCTAGGCGTTTATAGTATTTTTATTTAGAAATAAGCAGATTTTCTGTTTTATACTCTAGAATAACTAGGGTCTAGCCTAGCCTAGCTTAGCCTGCTTTCTTTTTTTTAGGGACAATATAGTAAATAACATCTGTTTACTGTAGGGCTTTTGCGCTATTGTAGAAGCTTGTTTATTTAAGTAACTATTGTATGTACTAAATGCGTACATAAAAGTAGAAATTATTTTATAAATTAAATACTTTGTAAAATTTAGGCTAGGTAGCTAGTACAGGCTTAGTGCGCGCTAGCGTAGCGCTATTAAAAATTTTTAAATTCTTAAGCTAATTGCAATATAGGAATAAACTCCTAAAAACTTTTTAAAACTTTTAGATTACTGCCCTTTTACGTAATTATTATTAATTGGCTTAGGAGTTTAATATTGCGTGCTAGTATTTTTATTAGCTTAGGAGTTTGCAGGATTTTTTTAGTGCGTAATTTGTAAAGCGTCTAATTTATAAAATAAAGTAGAAGTGTTTTTGCGCAGATATAGCAGCACTTTTTAGCTTGCATTTAGCTAAATAATTTCTAAAGCGCTTGGGTTGCTTTTTAGCTGTATTACGCGGCTTAGTATAGCTTTAGTTTATTTTAGAATAAGCTTTAGGAGTTGCTATAAAATTGTATTTTGCTATAGTATGCTGCAGTATTTTCTACTTAGCTTAGTAGTAGCAGACCTAAGTAGTTTGTAGCTTTTTAGGGTTAGGCTTAAATTATAGAAGTATTAAGTGCATATTATTTTTATTCTTTTGCTCTAATAAGAGGTAATTAAGTTTAATTTAGATATTTTGCAAGTTTCTGCAAAATACTGCATAGTACTGTAGGGTATTATAGGGTACAGTATAGTACTATAAAGTACTGTAGGGTACTGTAGGGTATAGTATAGTGCTGCAAAGTACTGCAAATACTATAAAGTATAGTAAAGTATAGTATAGTGCTGCAAAGTACTGCAAATACTGTAAAGTATAGCAGGGTATATAGAAACACAAAGTAATTAAAATAAAATAAGCTTTAATATACTTATTATTACAACTTTTAAAATTGAGCTACAAACTGTATGCTGCAACTTTAGAGATAAAGCAAAAAAAATTAAAAAGTTATAAATTACTACGTTGCAATTAAAAACTACAGTTAGAAAAAAAAAAGTATATAATAGTTAAAATAATAAAAAAAGTAACTTTAGCAAAGTTTTTTTAAGCTTTTTAACTAACGATTTTGAGCATGTAGTAGAAGGGACAATGCTAAATAGCAAGCTTAATATAGAAGCAGATAAAAGTCTTTATATTACTAATAATGCTAATATAATAAATAATAAATTAGTTAAAACTATAGTAGAGCTAAATAATAAATAAAACAGGATTAAAACAGAAACTACAGCAATTAAAGAAAAAATTGTAGCTTTAGAGGCAAAGCAAAAAAAGCAGGAAGAGTAGGAAAAGCAGGTTAACTGCTGCAAAGTGCGCTTATTTGCGGGAATAATAAAAATTACAGTATTTAATTTAGAAATAAATATTAAGCGCTTATAAGTAGAGAAGTATTAGAAGTTATTGTAATTTAGAATGCAAACAAAGCTAGGTGCTTTTTATAAAAAACTATAGCTTTTTTTTTTAAAGTCTTTAGCTAGATAATTCTTTTATAACTAGAGAATGTAGTGTAAGGGTAAAGCTAGAGCTGCTTGTATAAGTAGAAGTAAAGCTAGCGCAGATATAACTTATAATTATATTATTATTACTATTACTTGGAATTGCAAGCAACGCTTTATTAGGCACACTTTATATTCTGCTTAAAGAAAGGGGGCCCAAATACCCTAGGTATAATTTTTTCTATTAGCTTCTCTCCCCTTATTTTAGTAAGGGGGGACATTAGGATAGAACAAAAATAATGTTTATATTTAATGTAGGTAGTACCTAAAGCTAGTAGCTGCAAAGTTTAGTAATTTTTGCAAAACCTGTTTTTAAACTATAGTAACCCTAGAATTGTAGTAATTACTAGTCGCTCTAAGCTATCTACCTACTTTAGTATTAGGAGCTATTATCTATTTTTGTTAAATTTTTTTTTACTTTTTTTATTTATTTTATATATTTAAAGATATACATTCTTCCTTATTGCTAATAATTAAGAGTACTAGCGCTATTACAGTCTACTTAAAGAGTCCCTATACTGTAAAATAAAAGCAATATAGTAAACTAGTATAGTACTTTGCTGTATTTTACTATAATTAGTGTAATGTACCTAGTGCGTGCGCTTTGCAGGTAGTAGGAAAAGAGTTTAAAGCTATTATTGCTAACTAGCTTAATTTAATTTTTTTTAAAAATATTACTTTTTATTTTTATAGTAACTAGGCGTCTCTAAATCCTTCTACATAAGTTAGGTTTAGCAACTAAAACAACTAGCTTTTTTATATGCGCTAGGACAACTATAGCATAAACAATAAAAAAAACAATAGCTAGGATAAATTTAAAAATTTTGTTATAGATTTTTTAATTTGTAGCTAAGCTGCATTTTTTATTACTACTATAAAGGGGCTATAGATTAACTGTGTAAGGCTACAAATGTCCCTTAGCTAGATTTATTACTAACTATTATAGCAGTATAAAAAAGAAAAATAAGTTATAAAGCTTTAAAAGTTTTATAGAAGTTGCAAAAGCAGTATTTTATTATAATAAATAGTACTATACTGTAACGCAACGCCTAGTTGCAGAATTATAAAACTATTTTTTGCTATAAAATAGTAATACTGCTGCTTATAGTATATAAAGCTAGTTATTTTTTTATGCGCCTTTTTTGAGACTCGCAATTATATCGCCTAATTAACTAAGTATATGCAATAATACTATCTAAGTACGCTGCAAAGCTATTATAGCTAAAAAGCTAAAAACTTAGCTAAAAACTATAATTATAAATAACTGGGAACTACGGGCTTTGCGCGCTATGCTTATTGTCTACTTTTTTTTTGCAGAAATTTTTTTTAATAAGTAAAGTAAAATATTAAGAAATAAAATGCAAAGCTATACTAACTGTAATATACTGCTTTTGCAGTAAAGAAGAAACGCGCAGCGCGTCCTTTGCTATACTTATAAAATTTAGTACTTTTATATAGTAGTGCATAGTACTTTGCAGAGCTTTATAAGCATTTTAGGATTTTTATAGTATATATAAAACTACTTACTTTAGCTTAGTAAACTGCAGTATAGCAGGTACGCTTTAACTAAAAATGCAATAATTTATAGTTTATAATTTATAAATATTAGCTTAAACCGCCTTACAGGGTCTAGCCTACTAATAAAGCTACAGTTTTTTTCTGCTTTTTAGATAATATTACTATATTTTTTTTAAACAAATTGTATATACTTAGATAAACAGATTTGCGCTATATATTAAAAAAAAGCTGTACTAAAGCGTAGGATATAAAGGAAGTATAGGAATTCTTTTACAGATATAGTAGATATAGGTACTCCTATGCTTTTTTTTGCTACTAGACTAGTTTTATAATTTACTATAAAAATAAAGGTTTCTGCAATAGGCTTTTAACCTAAAAAAAACACAGGGCAATAGTAAACTTCTAGGTTTTTAACAACGCAAAGTATTTTATAGTACTATAATTTTTTAGAGTTTAAAAACTATTTAGGAAGCTTGCGCGCTTAAAGTAGTAAAATAATACAAAAGCAAAGCTAAACTACTCTAGAAAAAAAAAATAAAACAGCTACAAGCAGTAATAATATTATATAAAAGCAAGATTATAGAAAAAGCAAAAGTAGTGCAGTTATTTGCTAAAAAGCGCGCTGCAGAAAACCGCGCAGTAGTAGCTTAGGAATAAGCTACTATATGCGCGTAAAAGTAATAGAAAAAAAAAGCTGCAATTTTACAAGCACTTTATAATAAAGCAAATAAATATAAGTAAATAACTTTATGTTTTGCAAATTTAAATGCAGTAAAGTATTGTTGTATTATAGATGCTAAAAGTAGTAGTTTGGATGCATTGCAGCTACTGCTACTTCTGCCTAAAGCTACTGCGCGCAGCTGCTAAATTAATTTTCTGCAAAAATTTAAATAGTATAAATTAATTGCAAGCTTTTGTTTACTAATACTTTAAAAAATTTTATAATAATAGCTTTTGTAAATAGTTCTACAGCTTTATTTTTGTATATTAAAAAGTTTAGTAAAGTAGCTTATTAGCTAATGCGGCTTGTTAGCTAACTTATTTTAGTATTTATACTTGCAGCTATAAATATACAGGTAATAGGGCTAGCAGCCTATATTATTATTATATACAATAAGGACGTAGTACTATACTTTATTAAAATATACTGCAATATAGTGCAAGGTACAGTAGGGCATTTTACTTTATTGTACTATAAAGTACTATACTATACTGTAGGATTTAGCAAGTCCTATCCTTCCCTTTTTGCTACTTATTAAGTAGCTAGTTTACTAAAAATTTTTTTTATGCTATACTAGGATATATGCGTTTTTTGCAATAGAACTAGTTTAAAAATAGTAGCAGCCCTTTATAAGTTTTTGTACTCTATTAAAGTATAAAATTAAATAGAAAGTTTAGCTAGCTCTACCCTTTCTATTTTTTAGCTATAAGTAGGACTAGTAGCGTAGGTTAGCTATTTATATAGAGGGAAAGAGTATATATATTTAATAAGTAGCGTAGGTATAGTTTAAGTTTTTATATTATAGATAAAGAAAGCAGTTAGTTTAACTATAATATAGGATATACCTTGCATTCCTTAGAAAAGGGATAGTATACTTATTGTATTGCCTAAAAAGTAGTGCGCTTTGCAATTTATAACTTTAACTAACTTTACTTCTATAATTTGTTTATTAGCTCTTTTTATATAGGGCGTATACTACTAGGACAACTAGGGGTTTCTTTAACTGTTTAACTATAGGACTTTTTTTTTTACTAGTAACTTTTCTTACTTAGCAGCAGTTCTAAAGCAGTGCTTATTTAGAAAAAAAAATACTAGGAAGTAATTAGCTAATAAAAGCGCGCTTAAAAATTAGAAGTTAATAAAAAGCTTTAACTACTTTTTTTTTAATATAGGCTTAATTTTTTATAGGACCGCGTTTATAATTTAGATTGCAATAGTTATTTAACTATATATAATATCTGTTTACTTAAAAAGAAAAAAGGCTATAGCTTTAAATAACTAAAAATTAAAATAGACTGTAATACGCAGTGTTGCATGCTGGCTTTTAATTATATAGAGCTAATTTACTAGCGCTATAGTAGCTTTAATTACTTAGTTTAATATATTGCTACTAAGTTTTATACTTACTTCTAGCTTAGTAACAAGTTTAGCTAGTGTAAGTAGAAAGCCCTTTATATTTAGAAGTAAAAACAAAGTAAGGATAGGAGCGTGTATATAAAAGGGGGCGTAATAAAATTATACTTACTTGCACTTTAAAAATACTTATTTGCTTATTAGCTTTTTTGCTTTAAGTCCTTACTTTATACTGCAAATTTTATTGCTATAGAAAACTTAGTTATTTTTTAAAGCTATACTAAAGTACGGGCTATAGCTATAAAAGTATTTATAATTAGCTGTAATAGTTTGTAGGAACCTAATATAAGTTGTGTGCAGGGGGTATAAGTAGCTGTATATTTTATTTTAGAGCTTTTTAGGCAGTATAGCTAGGCCCTTGTATATAGATTAGACTTAGTAAATAGTTTATTAAAATATAACTGCTTTTAGCTTAGCAAATAAAAGTATTTATTCTGCTGTAAGTTGCTAGGCGGCTGCTTCTAATATGCCCTACTTGTATAGTTTAGTATAGAAGTTTTGTTTAGTAAAAATACGCAGGTATTTAAAGTAAATATATTAAAATATAAGCTGCAATAGGTTATTAAGGATAGTATATACTGTATTGTTGTTTTTTACTTGCGCAGTATATAGCTATAGCTTGCTAATTATACTAAAGGCCTATATATTGCATTAGTTAATAATCTAGTTAGTAATATTTTTTAATATATTTATCTAATTAGCTGTTTAGCTTTGTACCTACTTTGTATTATTAAAAAAAAGTTTAGCTACTTTAAAAGCTTTAGTAAGCAGTTTTTATACTTTTTTTTCTAGTACTTAGTAGCAGAGCAGTAGCTGCTTAGGACTAAATAATTACAGCAGCTCTGTAGAAGTGCAAGGCTTAGTAGCTTTATTAAAATACTTGTGCTACTTAAGTTTTAGTTTAAGTATAGTAAAGCGTATAAAACACATTATTGTATAAGCTAGTAGTAAAATTGTAGAAATAGACAAGTTAGAGTACGCGCATATAGCACGGCCTAAAGTAAAAGAAAAAAGGGTTAGGGTTAGGGTTAGGGTTAGGGTTAGGGTTAGGGTTAGGGTTAGGGTTAGGGTTAGGGTTAGGGTTAGGGTTAGGGTTAGGGTTAGGGT
>NW_024468943.1:148157-155382 GCF_010015615.1 Cucurbitaria berberidis CBS 394.84 | reverse complement strand
ATATTTCTGCAATTTTACTAGTAAAAACTTAAGTTTTAATATATTTTCTACTACATCTACCCCGCGACGCAAAAACTAGAGTTAATTACTTCTATATACTATATAAAAAGGGCAGTTAAAGTTTCTAAAAATATAACTGTTTTATTTACTACTATTTGCAGTAAGTTTTAAGGGCGTTAAAGCGTAAATAATAGTTAGTAGTAGAGTATAAAATAAGCTTCTGCCTAAAAATAGAGCCAGCATGCTAGTTTTTCCGCCTATTTTTCTTTTCTTGCAGTAGCAATAATAAGCTCTTAATTAAGTTAATTTGCTTACTGCAAAGTACTTTATTAATAAGCGTACTAGTACTTATTAGTTTTGCGCATAAAAGAAGCTTCTAAAAGCTTTTTATACTTAGAAGCTAGCTATTAGTAGGGTGCATAGCATAAAAAAAGTAGCTTAAAAACTATTTTGCCTGTATTTATTTTCTACTACTTTTTAGCAATAGCTTAGGCATTATTGGTAGGTAGCTTGCATATTTATAGTTTTGTATTTGCACGCCCTATTTCCTAAATATTAGCTAGTAATATCTACTCTAGTTAGTACAATATTAGGGGCTAAGCAGCTATTTTCTACTTAATTAAATTAGCTAAAGCCTATATTACAAAGCAACGCCCTAGCGCTGCACCTGTTTTTGCAGTTAATACCTAAAGTCCTGTTTGTTTTTATAAATAGGCACTATTTAGAGTTTATAAATAGCTAGCTTTGCTAACTATTTATTAAATTTCTAGAAATATTTTTACTAAATATCCGCGCTTGCGTGCATAATAAAGCAATTATAAATTTTTTTTTCCTAAAGTGCGTATAGTGCGGGTCTTTTTTAGCAGCAATACTAGTAATACTCTGTTTTAAACTGCACTTTAGGAAACTTAGTAAAAGTAACTAAATTAGTTGCTTGCAGCATTAGTGCCCTATATACTTTTATAGTAAGCAGCTAGCGCCGCTTTGTGCAGCTACCTGCTTAGTACTTTCTACTTTTTTTAGAAAGTTTGTGCCCGCGTGCCTTGTGCGCCTAAGTATAGGATTATTACCTAGTTAATTTTACTAGTAGTTATATGCTTGTTTTAAAAATTAAGCTATATATATTTAAGTATAAGCAATTATACTATAAAACTGCAAATAGCTTATTAAATTAGTTATCGTTTATTTAATAGTACCTTACTACTTAAATAACTGTAGTAATTTTAGAGCTAATACATGCTAAAAACTTTAATTTTAGGAAGAGTATATTTATTAAATAAAAAACTAACGCCTTTTAGGGCTTTTTAGTAATTTATAATAATTTTACAAATTATATAACTTTGCGCCGGCGACAGTTTATTTAAATTTCTGCCCTATTAACTTTTAATAGTAAAGTATTAGCTTACTATAGTTTTAACAGGTAATAGGGAATTAGGGTTCAATTCTAGAAAAGGAGCTTAAAAAATAGCTACTATATCTAAAAAAAGCAGTAAGCGCGCAAATTACCTAATCCTAATACAAAAAAGTAGTAATAATAAATACTAATACAGGGCTCTTTTGGGTCTTGTAATTAGAATAAGTACAATTTAAATTTTTTAATAAAAAATAATTAGAAAGCAAGTCTAGTACTAGCAGCCGCAGTAATTCTAGCTCTAATAGCGTATATTAAAGTTGTTATAGTTAAAAAGCTTATAGTTAAAACTTGGGTTTAGCTAGCAGGTCTGCTTTACTGCATATACTTGTCCGGCTAGGCTTTTTTTTTAGAAAACTTTATGCCCTTTACTAGGTATATTAGGGACTAGGACTTTTACTTTAAAAAAATTAGAATGTTTAAAGCAGGCCTTTGCTTAAATATATTAGCATAAAATAATAAAATAAAATATATAGTTCTATTTTATTAGTTTCTAGGACTGCCGTAATAATTAATAGAAATAGTTAGGGGCATTAGTATTCAATTATTAAAAGTAAAATTCTTGGATTTATTAAAAACTAACTACTGCAAAAGTATTTACTAAAAATGTTTTTATTAATTAGTAAATAAAAATTAAGGGATTAAAAACAATTAAATACCATTGTAGTCTTAACTATAAACTATACTAATTAGGGATTAGGCAATATTCTTTTTTTTAACTCGCTTAGCACTTTATAAGAAATTAAAGTTTTTGAGTTTTAGGGGAAGTATAGTTGCAAGGCTAAAACTTAAAAAAATTAATAAAAAAGCACTACTAGGCGTAGAGCCTGCAGCTTAATTTAACTTAATACAAAAAAACTTACTAAGTCTAAATAAAATAAGGATTAACAAATTAAAAACTTTTTCTTAATTTTTTAAGTAGTAGTGCATGGCCGTTTTTAGTTAGTAGAGTAATTTATCTACTTAATTGCAATAACAAACAAAACTTTAACCTACTAAATAGCTAGGCTAGCTTTAGCTAGTTGCTAGCTTTTTAGAAAAACTATTAGTTTAAGCTAATAGAAGTTTAAAGTAATAATAAATTTATAATACTTTTAGATATTCTAAGCTATACGCGCACTACACTAATAAAGCCAATAAGTTCTTTATTTTAGCTAAAAGGTTTGGGTAATTTTATTAAACTTTGTTGTGCTAGGGATAGAGTATTGCAATTATTACTTTTTAATAAAAAATGCCTAGTAAGCGTGTGTTATTAGCATGCGTTAATTACGTCTCTGCCTTTTATATATACTGCCTATTACTACTACTAATTAAATAGCTTAGTAAGGCCTTTGGACTAGCTTAGAAAAGTTAGCAATAATTACCCCAAGCTAAAAAGTTTGTTAAACTTAGTTATTTAGAGGAAGTAAAAATTATAACAAAGTTTTTATAAGTAAACCTGCGGAAGGATTATTACTAATTTTTAAAAAAACTTTAGTTTTTATTTAAACCCTTGTTTTTTGCGTATTATTTATTTCCTTAGTAGGCTCTGCCTACTAATAAAATACTATAAAAACCCTTTATAATTGCAATTAGCATTAAAAAATACATAATAATTACAACTTTTAATAACAGATTTCTTAGTTCTAGCATTAATAAAGAACGCAGCAAAATGCAAAAAGTAGTATAAATTGCAAAATTTAGTAAATTATTAAATTTTTAAACGCATATTGCGCCCCTTAGTATTTTATAAAATATACTTATTTAAGCATTATTTGTACTTTTAAGCTCTACTTAGTATTAGGTATTTATTTTTATTTTATGCGTGGGACTTGCTTTAAAGCAATTAGTAATTAGTATACTTACTTTAGAGTATAGTATATTTTGCATTTTTTAACCTAAACGCTTGTGTTTATAAAGCTTATACTTTTGCTTTTAACTTTAAATTAAGTAGGAATACCTGCTAAACTTAAGCATATTAATAAGTAGAAAAAAAGAAACTAACAGGGATTGCCCTAGTAATAGTAAGTAAAGTAGTATTAGTTTAAATTTAAAATCTAGCTCTTTTAGGGTCTAAGTTGTAATTTGCAGAGAGCGCTTTAGTATTAGTAGCAGTCTAAGTTCTTTGGAACAGGACATTATAAAAAGTAAAAATCCTGTACGTAGTTGCTAACTTTTACTATATAAAGCCCCTTTAACAAGTTGAATTATTTAAAAATGCAGTTTTAAATAAAAAGTAAATTTTTTTTAAAGCTAAATACTAGCTAGAAACTAATAGCACACAAGTAGAGTAATCAAAAAATAAAAAGCACTTTGGAAAGAAAGTTAAATAGCACGTAAAATTATTAAAAAAAAAGTGCTTGCAGTTAAACTTGCTTGTAGTTGCTTATTTAAGCTTTTGCTTAGTGCACTCTTCTGCAGGCAAGCTAGTATTAGTTTAAGTAGTTAGATAAAAGCTTTTATTATATACTTCTTTTTAGGGAAGCTTTATAAAAAAAGCAATATACAACTAGCTTAAACTAAAGTCTGCGCATTTACTAGGATGCTAGCGTAATAGCTATAAGCAGCCCGTTTTAAAATATAAACTAAAGAATTTAATATTTATACAAATATTTAAGTATTAAGCCCGAACGCGTAATAAAAGTAAATAAAAGTAGGATTTTTTTTAGGGTATACTATTAACTAATCCTAATATCTTTAGATGGATTTAAGTAAAAGCATAGCTATTAAAACTTAAAAAATAGTAAACTATACTTAAATAGAGTAAAGCTAGAGGAAATTCTAGTAAAAGCTCGCAGCAGTTCTAATATGCAAATTAATTATTAAATTTAGGCATAGGGGCGAAAAACTAATTAAACTATTTAGTAGCTAGTTCCTGCCGAAGTTTCTTTTAAAATAGTAGTAATATATTTAGTTTTATAAAGTAAAGCAAATAATTAGAGGCCTAGGGGTTAAAACAACTTTTACCTATTCTTAAACTTTAAATATATAAAAAGTCCTTATTACTTAATTAAATATAAATACTTAAATATACTATTACTAGTAAGCTATTTTTAGTAAGTAGAACTAGCGATATAAAATAAACTAAACGCAGGGTTAAAGTGCCAGAATACACGCTTATTAGATACTATAAAAAGTATTAGTTTATCTAAATAGCAAAACAGTAGCTATAAAAGTTAGAATTTACTAAAAAGTGTATAATAACTTACCTGCTAAATAAACTAGCTCTAAAAATAAATAGCGCTTAAGCGTATTACTTATACCCTGCTACTAGGACAAAATTTAAGCTCTAGTAAGTAAGCAGGCATAAAAGCTTATAATAAAGCTTTAAAAGTAACTTTAAATTAAATAGCTTCTAGTGCAAATCTTGGTAGTAGTAGCAAATACTTAAATAAAAATTTTAAAAACTAAAGTAAAAAAAAGTTCTATATAAATAGTAGTTAAACACAGGTTAGTTAATCCTAAAAAATAGAGTAATTCTGTTTTAATGTCAGCGCTTGCGCTGCGCCCTTAAAAGGAAAGCTAGTTAATATTCTAGTACTTAAATATAAATTTTCTGCGGCAATGCAACTAAAAGCAGAAACTTTAGTAAAAGCTCTAAAAAGAGTTTTCTTTTCTTTTTAATAGTTTATCACCCTAAAATTAGTTTGTTTGGAGCTAGGGTTTAATAACTAAAAAAGCGCTGCACTTTTGCAGCATTTAGTATACTCTTAATAAGCTTTAAAAATCTACTTAAAAAAATAGTTTTTACGCTAGGTTGTACTTATAACTGCAGTAAGTTTCTAAAGTAAAAAGCTTCTAGTTAATAAAACAATATAAATAAAGAAAGTTAGCAAAATAAATTTGTAACTTTAGGAAAAAAATTAGTTCTAAAAATTAGGCATATTAGGCTTTAGGGAGAAGCTTTTAGCGCAAAAAAGCACTAGCTGCAAAGTAAGCGCCTTTTAGCGCTAAAGTGCAAGTACTTTTAGTAAGCTTTAGCTATTTAGCATATATTTAACAACTAACTTAGAACTAGTACAAATAAAAGGAATCTAACTATCTAATTAAAATATAGCATTGCAATAGCTAGAAAGTAGTATTAATGCAATGTAATTTCTGCTTAGTACTTTAAATATTAAAGTAAAAAAATTCGACTAAGCGCGGGTAAACAGCAGGAATAACTATAACTTTTTTAAAGTAGCTAAATACCTTATTATCTAATTAGTAACGCGCATAAATAAATTAACAAAATTCCTATTATTTTTATTTACTATTTAGTAAAACTACAGCTAAAGGAACGGGCTTAGCTAAATTAGTAGAAAAAAAAAACCCTATTAAGCTTAACTCTAGTTTAACATTGTAAAAAAATATAAAGGGTATAGAATAAGTAGGAGCTTTGGCGCTAGTAAAATACTACTACTTTTATAGTTTTTTTACTTATTTAATAAAGCGGAGCTAGGCCTTACTACCTAACTTCTAGCATTAAGGTTTTTTGTAGGCTAATTTAAGTTAAAAATATTATTAAATAAGGAGTTTAGCTAGGGCGGCATATCTGTTAAATTATAACGCAGGTATCTTAAAGGGGACTTATAAAAAATAGAAATTTCTAGTAGAGCAAAAGGGCAAAAGTCCTTTTAATTTTAATTTTTAGTATAAATACAAACTATAAAAGTGTAGCCTATTAATCTTTTAGTCCCTCAAAATTTAAAGCTAAAAGTGCTAGAAAAATTACTATAAAAATAACTAGCTTGTAGCAGCTAAGCGTTTATAGCAACGTTGCTTTTTAATCTTTTAATATTAGCTCTTCCTATTATACTAAAGCAGAATTTAGTAAGTATTAGATTATTTACTTACTAATAGGGAATGTAAGCTAGGTTTAAACTATTATAAAACAAATTAGTTTTACCCTACTAATAACTTTGCCCTAATAGTAATACTGCTTAGTACAAGAAAAACTATAGTTTTAGATAATTAGTTTTTGCAGCTGTCTAACTAGGCATTGCCGCAAAGCTACTATCTGCTAAATTATAGCTAAACGCTTCTAAATTAGAATTTATACTAGAATAGAGTAATTTCTGCTTATACTAGTTAAATACAAATAAGCTTTTAGCTTAAAACCTTACTAGGCCAGCATTAGCAGTTTTATTAAAGTTGGAGTTATTAGCTAGTATATTGCAATTATATAGTGCGCAGAATTAAATCCTTTGCAAACAACTTAGTTATCTAGCTAAGTTATATAAGTAGTTAAGTAGCTTTGTTATTACAAGCTACTAAGTATAAGCCTGCCGCTAGCTTAGTTAAATATAGGATATATAACCCTCTCTATTTATTAAAAAGCAGCAAAGTCTGCAGCAAGAAAAAAAGAGAGTATTACAGGTTTAGGGCCCTAACCCCTTAAACTAAGTAGAAAAACGCCTACCTAAACTCTTAGGGCATTCTAAGCACCTACCCAAGCTAAAAAAGCTACTTGCTTAATATAAGCAGTATTAGCTACTTAAATTAGAAAAGCTAACTGCTTAAGCTAGGCAAGTTGGCAAAAAAGACAGGGACAAAGTACTTAAAAAGTAGTAGTTTTTTTTTTGTAGTTTTTATTGCGTAGAAAAATTATTTAAAAATCTAGAATATAAATTCTAGAAAAGCAAACCTGTTTCAAACAGCAGGCTACAAAATTAGGAAAAGAAAATAGCAAATAATAATAATTAAAGCGTCTAGTAACCTACAAGTTACTAAACAGTGGAATTAAAATAAATAAAGCATCTAGTAACCTACAAGTTACTAGACAGTGGAATTAAAATAAATAAAGCGTCTAGTAACCTACAAGTTACTAGACGGTGGAATTAAAATAAATAAAGC
>NW_024468943.1:138672-146472 GCF_010015615.1 Cucurbitaria berberidis CBS 394.84 | reverse complement strand
GTTTATAGTTTATATAGCGCTGCGCATATTTTTGCAATTTTGCTAGTAAAAACCTAAGCTTTAATATATTTTTTGCTATATTTACCCTGCAATGCAAAAACCGGAGTTAATTACTTTTATATACTATATAAAAAGGGCAGTTAAAGTTTTTAAAAATATAACTATTTTGTTTACTACTATTTGCAGTAAGCTTTAAGGGCGTTAAAGTATAAATAATAGTTAGTAGTAGAGTATAAAATAGGCTTTTGCCTAAAAATAGAGCTAGTATACTAGTTTTTCTGCCTATTTTTCCTTCCTTGCAATAGCAATAATAAGCTTTTAATTAAGTTAATTTGCTTGCTATAAAGTGCCTTATTAATAAGTATACTAGTACTTGTTAGTTTTGCATATAAAAAAAGCTTTTAGGAGCTTTTTATATTTAAAAGCTAGCTATTAGTAGAGTGCATAATATAAAAAAAGTAGCTTAAAAACTATTTTACTTATATTTATTTTCTACTACTTTTTAGTAATAGTTTAGGTATTGTTAGTAGATAGCTTGTATATTTATAGTTCTGTATTTGCACGCCCTATTTTCTAAATATTAGCTAGTAATATCTACTTTAGTTAGCACGATATTAAGAGCTAAGCAGCTGTTTTCTACTTAATTAGGTTAGCTAAGGCCTATATTATAAAGCGACGCCCTAGCGCTGCACTTATTTTTGCAGTTAATACTTAAAGTTTTGTTTATTTTTACAAATAAGTACTATTTAGGGTTTGTAGATAGCTAGCTTTGCTAACTATTTATTAAATTTCTAGAAATATTTCTACTAAATATTTGCGCTTGTGTGCGTAATAAAGCAATTATAAGTTTTTTCCTCCTAAAGTGCGTATAGTGCGGGTTTTTTTTAGCAGCAATACTAGTAATGCCCTATTTTAAACTGCATTTTAGAGAATTTAGTAAAAGCAACTAAATTAGTTGCTTGTAGCATTAGTACTTTGTATACTTTTATAGTAAGTAGCTAGCGCTGCTTTATATAGCTATTTGCTTAGTACTTTTTATTTTTTTTAGGAAATTTGTGCCCGCGTGCCTTGTGCGCCTAAGTATAGGATTATTACCTAGTTAATTCTGCTAGTAGTTATATGCTTGTTTTAAAAATTAAGCTATATATATTTAAATATAAGTAATTATACTGTAAAACTGCGAATAGCTTATTAAATTAGTTATTGTTTATTTAATAGTACTTTACTACTTAAATAACTATAGTAATTCTAGAGCTAATACATGCTAAAAACCCCAATTTTAGAAAAAATATATTTATTAGATAAAAAACTAATGCCCTTTAGGGCTTTTTAGTAATTTATAATAACTTTACAAATTGCATAGCTTTGCGCCAGCAACAGTTTATTTAAATTTCTACTCTATTAACTTTTAATAGTAAGGTATTAGCTTACTATAATTTTAATAAGTAACAGGGAATTAGAGTTTAATTCTAGAAAAGGAGCCTAAAAAACAGCTACTATATTTAAAAAAGGCAGTAGGCGCGCAAATTACTTAATCCTAATATAAGGAAGTAGTAATAATAAATACTAATACAGGGCTTTTTTGGGTTTTGTAATTAGAATAAGTACAATTTAAACTTTTTAATAAAGAATAATTGGAGGGCAAGTCTAGTACTAGCAGCTGCAGTAATTTTAGCTCCAATAGCATATATTAAAGTTATTGCAGTTAAAAAGCTTATAGTTAAAACTTAAATTTAGCTAGCAGGTTTGCTTTATTGCGTGTACTTGTTTAGCTAAGCCTTTTTTTTAAAAAACTTTATGCCCTTTACTAAGTATATTAGGGATTAGGACTTTTACTTTAAAAAAATTAAAGTGTTTAAAGCAGGCTTTTGCTTAAATATATTAGCATAAAATAATAAAATAAAATATGCAGTTCTATTTTGTTAGTTTCTAAAACTGCTGTAATAATTAATAAGGATAGTTAGGGGCATCAGTATTTAATTATTAAAAGTAAAATTTTTAGATTTATTAAAAACTAACTACTGCAAAAGTATTTGCTAAAGATATTTTTATTAATTAGTAAACAAAAATTAGGGCATTGAAAATAATTAGATACTATTATAGTTTTAACTATAAACTATACTAACTAGGGATTAGGCAATATTCTTTTTTTTAACTTACTTAGCACTTTATAAAAAATTAAAGTTTTTGGGTTTTGAAAAGAGTATAGTCGCAAAGCTAAAACTTAAAAAAATTAATAGAAAAGCACTACTAGGCGTAGAGCCTGCGGCTTAATTTAACTTAATATAGGAAAACTTATTAGGTTTAGATAAAATAAGGATTAATAGATTAAAAGCTTTTTTTTAATTTTTTAAGTAGTAGTGCATAGCCGTTCTTAGTTAGTAGAGTAATTTATTTGCTTAATTGCAATAATAAATAAAACTTTAACCTGCTAAATAGCTAGGCTAGCTTTAGCTAGTTGCTAGCTTTTTAAAAAGACTATTAGCTTAAGCTAATAAAAGTTTAAAGTAATAATAAGTTTATAATACTTTTAAATATTCTAAGCTATACGCGCGCTATACTAATAGAGCTAATAAGTTTTTTACTTTAGCTAAAAAGTTTAAGTAATTTTATTAAACTCTATTATGCTAGGGATAGAGCATTGCAATTATTGCTTTTTAATAAAAAATGCCTAGTAAGCGCGTATTATTAGCATGCGTTAATTACATCCCTGCCTTTTATATATACTGCTTATTACTACTACTAATTAAATAGCTTAGTAAGGCTTTTAAACTAGCTTGGGGAAGTTAGTAATAATTACTTTAAACTAGAAAGTTTGTTAAACTTAGTTATTTAAAGAAAGTAAAAGTTGTAATAAAGTTTCTGTAAATAAACCTACAGAAAAATTATTACTAATTTTTAGAAAAACTTTAGTTCTTATTTAAATTCTTGTTTTTTGTGTACTATTTGTTTTTTTGGCAGGCTCTACCTGCTAATAGAATACTATAAAAACTTTTTGTAATTGCAATTAGCATTAGAAAATATATAATAATTACAACTTTTAATAATAGATTTTTTAGTTCTAGTATTAATAAAAAACGCAGCAAAATGCGAAAAGTAGTATAAATTGCAGAATTTAGTAAATTATTAAATTTTTGAACGCACATTGCGCTTTTTAGTATTTTATAAAATATACTTATTTAAGTATTATTTGTACTTTTAAGCTTTGCTTAGTATTAGGTATTTGTTTTTATTTTATATATAGGACTTGCTTTAAAGCAATTAGTAGCTAGCATACTTGCTTTAAAGTGCAGCATATTTTGTATTTTTTAGTTTAAACACTTGCGTTTACAAAGCCTATACTTTTGCTTTTAATTTTAAATTAAGTAGAAATACCTACTAAACTTAAGCATATTAATAAGTAGAAAAAAAAAAACTAATAGAAATTACTTTAGTAATAGTAAGTAAAGTGGCATTAGTTTAAATTTAAAATTTAGCTTTTTTAGGGTCTAAGTTGTAATTTGCAGAAAGCGCTTTAGTATTAGTAGCAGTTTAAGTTTTTTAGAATAGAATATTATAGAAAGTAAAAATTCTATATATAGTTGCTAACCTTCGCCGTATAAAGCCCCTTTAATAAGTTAAATTATTTAGGAATGCAGCTCTAAATAAGAAGTAAATTTTTTTTAAAACTAAATACTAGCTAAAAACTAATAGCGTACAAGTAGAATAATTAAAAAATAAAAAGCACTTTAGAAAGAAAGTTAAATAGTATATAAAATTATTAAAAGGAAAGCGCTTGCAGCTAAATTTATTTATAGTTACTTATTTAAGCTTTTGCTTAGTGCACTCTTTTGCAAACAAGCTAGTATTAATTTAAGTAGTTAAATAAAAGCCTCTATTACGTACTTTTTTTTAAAAAAGCTTTATAGGGGAAGTAATATACAACTAGCTTAGACTAAAGTCTGCGCATTTGCTAAAATGCTAGTGTAATAGTTATAAGCAGCCTATTTTAAAATACAAACTAAAAAATCTAATATTTATGCAAGTATTTAAGTATTAAGCCTAAACGCGTAATAAAAGTAAATAAAAGTAGGATTTTTTTTAGAGTGCACTATTAACTAATTTTAATATTTTTGGATAGATTTAAGTAAAAGCATAGCTATTAGGACCCAAAAAATAGTAAATTATGCTTAAATAGAGTAAAGCTAGAAAAAATTCTAGTAAAAGCTTGTAGTAGTTTTAATATGCAAATTAATTATTAAATTTGAGTATAGAGGCAAAAAACTAATTAAACTATTTAGTAGCTAGTTCCTGCCGAAGTTTCTTTTAAAATAGCAGTAATATATTTAGTTTTATAAAGTAAAGCAAATAATTAGAAGCCTAGGAATTAAAATAATTTTTATTTATTTTTAAACTTTAAATATGTAAGAAGTCCTTGTTACTTAATTAAATATAAATACTTAAATATACTATTACTAGTAGGCCATTTTTAGTAAGCAGAATTAGTAATGCAGAATAAACTAAATATAGAGTTAAAGTACTAGAATATACGCTTATTAGATACTACAAAAAGTATTAGTTTATTTAGATAGCAGGACAGTAGCTATAGAAGTTAGAATTTGCTAAAAAGTATATAATAACTTACTTACTAAATAAACTAGCTTTAAAAATAGATAGTGCTTAAGCGTATTACTTATACCCTGCTACTAGGGCAAAATTTAAGCTTTAGCAAGTAGGTAGGCGTAAAAGCTTGTAATAAAGCTTTAGAAGTAACTTTAAGTTAAACAGCTTTTAGTATAGATCTTAGTAGTAGTAGTAAATACTTAAATAAAAACTTTAAAAACTAAAGTAAGGAAAAGTTTTATATAAACAGTAGTTGGACATAAGTTAGTTAATTCTAAAAAATAGAGTAATTCTATTTTAATATTAGCGCTTGCGCCACGCTTTTAAAAAAGAAGCTAGTTAATATTTTAGTATTTAGATATAGATTTTCCGCGGCAACGCAACTAAGAGTAGAAACTTTAGTAGAAGCTTTAAAAAGAGTTTTTTTTTTTTCTTAATAGTTTATTATTTTAAAATTAGTTTATTTAGAGCTAGGGTTTAATAGCCGGAAAAGCGCTGCACTTTTGCAGCATTTAGTGCGCTTTTAATAAGCTTTAAAAATTTATTTAAAAAAATAGTTTTTACGCTAAATTGTACTTATAACTGCAGCAGGTTTCTAAAGTAAAAAGCTTCTAGTTAATAGAATAATATAGATAAAAGAAGTTGGCAAAATAAATTTGTAACTTTAGAAAAAGAATTAGTTCTAAAAATTAAGTATATTGGGCTTTAAGGAAAAGCTTCTAGTGCAGAAAAGTACTAGCTGCAAAGTAGGCGCCTTTTAGTGCTAGGGTGCAAGTATTTTTAGCAGGCTTTAGCTATTTAGCGTGCGTTTAACAACTAACTTAAAACTAGTATAAATAAAAAGAATTTAACTATTTAATTAAAATATAGTATTATAATAGCTAGAAAGTAGTATTAATGCAATGTAATTTCTGCCTAGTACTTTAAATATTAAAGTAAAGAAATTTGACTAAGCGCGGGTAAATAGCAGAAGTAATTATAATTTTTTTAAAGTAGCTAAATACTTTGTTATCTAATTAGTAACGCGCATAAATAGATTAATAAAATTTTTATTATCTCTATTTACTATTTAGTAAAACTATAGCTAAGGGAATAAGCTTAGCTAAATTAGTAGGAAAAAAAAACTCTATTAAGCTTAACTTTAGTTTAATATTATAAAAAGATATAAAGGGTGTAGAATAAGTAGGAGCTTTAGCGCCGGTAAAATACTACTACTTTTATAGTTTTTTTACTTATTTAATAAAGTAGAGCTAGGCTTTACTATTTAATTTCTAGCATTAAAGTTTTTTGTAAGCTAATTTGGGTTAAAAATATTATTAAGTAGGGAGTTTAGCTAGGGCGGTATATCTATTAAACTATAACGCAGGTGTCCTAAAAAAAATTTATAAAAAATAGAAATTTCTAGTAGAGTAAAAGGGCAAAAGTTTTTTTAATTTTAATTTTTAGTGTAAATACAAACTATAAAAGTATAGCTTATTAATCCTTTAATTTCTTAAAATTTGAGGCTAGAAGTACTAGAAAAGTTACTATAGGGATAACTAGCTTGTAGTAGCTAAGCGTTTATAGCAACATTGCTTTTTAATTTTTTAATATTAGCTTTTCTTATTATACTAAAGTAGAATTTGGTAAGCGTTGGATTGTTTACCTACTAATAGGGAATATAAGCTAGGTTTAAACTATTGTAAAATAAATTAGTTTTACTCTACTAATAACCTTGCCCTAATAGTAATACTACTTAGTATAAAAAGAACTATAGTTTTAAATAATTAATTTTTGCAGCTATTTAACTAGGCATTGCTGCAAAGCTACTATTTGCTAAATTATAGCTAAATACTTTTAAATTAGAATTTATACTAAAATAAAGTAATTTTTGCCTATACTAATTAGATACAAATAAGTTTTTAGCCTAGAACTTTACTAAGCCGGCATTAGCAGTTTTATTAAAGTTAAGGCTACTAGCTAGTATATTGCAATTATATAGTGCGCAGGATTAAATCTTTTGCAGATAACTTAGTTATTTAACTAAATTGTATAAGTAGTTAAGTAGCTTTGTTATTACAAGCTACTAAGTATAAGCCTGCTACTAACTTAATTAAATATAAAATATATAATTTTTTTTATTTATTAAAAAGCAGCAAAGTCTGCAGCAAGAAAAGGGGAGAGTGTTATAAGTTTAAAGCCCTAACTTTTTAAACTAAGTAGAAAAACGCCTACCTAAATTTTTAGGGCGTTCTAGGTATTTACTTAGGCTAGGGGGGCTACTTACTTAATATAAGCAGTATTAGCTACTTAAATTAGAAAAGCTAACTGCTTAAACTAAACAAGTTAGTAAAGGGGATAGGGACAAAGTGCTTAAAAAGCAGTAGTTTTTTTTTTGTAGTTTTTATTGCATAAAAAAGTTGTTTAAAAATCTAGAATATAAATTCTAGAAAAGTAAACCTGTTTTAAACAGCAGGCTATAAAATTAGGAAAAGAAAATAGCAAATAATAATAATTAAGGCGTCTAGTAACCTATAAGTTACTAAATAGTAGAATTAAAATAAATAAAGCATCTAGTAACCTACAAGTTACTAGATAGTAGAATTAAAATAAATAAAGCGTTTAGTAACCTACAAGTTACTAGACAGTAGAATTAAAATAAATAAAGCGTTTAGTAACCTACAAGTTACTAGATAGTAGAATTAAAATAAATAAAGCGTCTAGTAACCTACAAGTTACTAGACGGTAGAATTAAAATAAATAAAGCATCTAGTAACTTACAAGTTACTAGATAGTAGAATTAAAATAAATAAAGCATCTAGTAACTTACAAGTTACTAGATAGTGGAATTAAAATAAATAAAGTATTTAGTAACTTATAAGTTACTAGATAGTGGAATTAAAATAAATAAAGCGTCTAGTAACTTACAAGTTACTAGATAGTGGAATTAAAATAAATAAAGCGTTTAGTAACCTACAAGTTACTAGACAGTGGAATTAAAATAAATTTATTACTTTATTATTTTTAGTTTTTTAGCTTAGGTATACCTATAGAGTATGCTTATAAAATATAAGTTAAAGTAAATTTAAGCTTAACTTACTTATAAAGCTTATTATACTTTTATTTTATATTTTTAATAAATAATAACTATATTTTATTTTTAACTAGCTATAAGTATATTTATACTAATATAATTACCTACTTAGTTACTAACAAATA
>NW_024468943.1:122948-137907 GCF_010015615.1 Cucurbitaria berberidis CBS 394.84 | reverse complement strand
TTATTATTACTTGTATTTCTACTCTTTTCTAGCTAAACTTAATAATTATATAATAATAGTATTTAGAACTACTACTAGAACGCTATTATATATTAATTTAAGCTTATAGTTATTACTACTACTATATACCTACTCTTTTTATACTCCCTATAACTAAAAATATTTTCTAGAAAATAAAAATAACTATGTCGCGTAAGTTAGTAAATATAGGTTTATAGTTTATATAGCGCTGCGCATATTTCTGCAATTTTACTAGTAAAAACTTAAGCTTTAATATATTTTCTGCTACATCTACCCTGCAACGCAAAAACTGGAGTTAATTACTTTTGTATACTATATAAGAAGGGCAGTTAAAGTTTCTAAAAATATAATTATTTTATTTACTACTATTTGTAGTAAGCTTTAAGGGCGTTAAAGCGTAAATAATAGTTAGTAGTAGAGTATAAAATAGGCTTTTGCCTAAGGATAGAGCTGGCATGCTAGTTTTTCTGCCTATTTTTTCTTTTTTGTAGTAGCAATAATAAGCTTTTAATTAAATTAATTTGCTTACTGCAAAGTACTTTATTAATAAGTGTACTAGTACTTATTAGTTTTGTGTATAGAGGAAGCTTTTAAAGGCTCTTTATATTTAAAAGCTAGCTATTAGTAGGGTGTATAGTATAAAAAAAGTAGTTTAAAAACTATTTTACTTGCATTTATTTTTTACTACTTTTTAGTAATAGTTTAGGTATTATTAGTAGGTAGTTTGCGTATTTATAGTTCTGTATTTGTATGCCCTATTTTTTAAATATTAGCTAGCAATATTTATTTTAGTTAGTACAATATTAGGGGCTAGGTAGCTATTTTCTGCTTAATTAAGTTAGCTAAAGCCTATATTACAAAGCAACGCTTTAGCGCTGCACTTGTTTTTGCAGTTAATATTTAAAATCTTATTTATTTTTATAAATAAGTACTATTTAAAGTTTGTAAATAGCTAGCTTTGCTAACTATTTATTAAATTTCTAGAAATACTTTTACTAAATATCCGCGCTTGCGTGCGTAATAAAGCAATTATAAGTTTTTTTTTTTTAAAGTGCGTATAGTGCAGGTTTTTTTTAGCAGCAACGCTAATAATGCCCTGTTTTAGACTATACTTTAGGGAACTTAGTAAAAGTAACTAAATTAGTTACTTGTAGTATTAGTGCTTTGTATACTTTTATAGTAAGCAGCTAGTACTACTTTATGCAGCTATTTGCTTAGTACTTTTTACTTTTTTTAGGGAATTTGTGCCTGCGTGCTTTGTGCGCCTAAATGTAGGATTATTACTTAATTAATTCTGCTAGTAGTTATATGCTTGTTTTAAAAATTAAGCTATATATATTTAAGTATAAGCAATTATACTATAAAACTGTAAATAGCTTATTAAATTAGTTATTGTTTATTTAATAGTACTTTACTACTTAGATAACTATAGTAATTTTAGAGCTAATATATGCTAAAAACCCTAATTTTAAAAGGGGTGTATTTATTAGATAAAAAACTAATGCCTTTTAGAGCTTTTTAGTAATTTATAATAACTTTATAAATTATATAGCTTTGCGCCAGCAATAGTTTATTTAAATTTCTGCCCTATCAATTTTTAATAGTAAGGTATTAGCTTACTATAGTTTTAATAAGTAACAGGGAATTAGGGTTTAATTCTAGAAAAGGAGCTTAAAAAATAGCTACTATATTTAAAAAAAGCAGTAAGCGCGCAAATTACTTAATTTTAATATAAAAAAGTAGTAATAATAAATACTAATATAAGGCTTTTTTGGGTTTTGTAATTAGAATAAGTACAATTTAAATTTTTTAATAAAAAACAATTAGAAGGTAAGTTTAGTACTAGCAGCTGCAGTAATTCTAGCTCTAATAGCATATATTAAAGTTGTTGCAGTTAAAAAGCTTATAGTTAAAACTTAGGTTTAGCTAGTAGGTTTGCTTTACTGTATATATTTGTTTAGCTAGGCCTTTTTTTTAGAAAATTTTATGCCCTTTACTAGGCGTATTAGGGACTAGAACTTTTACTTTAAAAAAATTAGAGTATTTAAAGTAGGCTTTTGCTTAAATATATTAGCATAGAATAATAGAATAGGATGTATAGTTCTATTTTGTTAGTTTCTAGGACTACTGTAATAATTAATAGGGATAGTTGGGGGCATTAGTATTTAATTATTAAAAGTAAAATTTTTAGATTTATTAAAAACTAACTACTGCGAAAGTATTTGCTAAAAATATTTTTATTAATTAGTAAATAAAAGTTAGAGGATTAAAAATAATTAGATACTATTGTAGTTTTAACTGTAAACTATACTAATTAGAGATTAAGCAATGTTTTTTTTTTTAACTTGCTTAGCACTTTATAAGAAATTAAAGTTTTTAGGTTCTAGGAAGAGTATAGTTGCAAAGCTAAAATTTAAAAAAATTAATAGAAAAGCACTACTAAGCGTAAAGCCTGCAGCTTAATTTAACTTAATATAAAAAAATTTACTAGGTTTAGATAAAATAAGGATTAATAAATTAAGAGTTTTTTTTTAATTTTTTAGGTAGTAGTGCATAGCCGTTTTTAGTTAGTAGAGTAATTTATTTGCTTAATTATAATAATAAATAAAATTTTAACCTGCTAAATAGCTAGGCTAGCTTTAGCTAGTTGCCGGCTTTTTAGAGGGACTATTAGCTTAAGCTAATAAAAGTTTAAAGCAATAATAAGTTTATAATACTTTTAGATATTTTAAGCTATACGCGCGCTATACTAATAGAGCTAATAAGTTTTTTATTTTAGCTAAAAAGTTTGGGTAATTTTGTTAAACTCTATTGTACTAAAAATAAAGTATTGTAATTATTGCTTTTTAATAAAAAATGCCTAGTAAGCGCGTATTATTAGCATACGTTAATTACGTCCCTGCCTTTTATATATACTGCCTATTACTACTACTAATTAAATAGCTTAGTAAGGCTTTCGGACTAGTTTGGGGAAGTTAGTAATAATTATTTTAAACTAAAAAGTTTATTAAACTCGGTTATTTAAAAAAAGTAAAAGTTGTAATAAGGTTTTTGTAAGTAAACCTGCAGAAGAATTATTACTAATTTTTAGAAAAACTTTAGTTTTTGTCTAAATTTTTATTTTTTGTATACTATTTGTTTCTTTGGCGGGCTCTGCCTGCTAATAGAATACTATAAAAACTTTTTGTAATTGCAATTAGCATTAGAAAATATATAATAATTACAACTTTTAATAACAGATTTTTTAGTTCTAGTATTAATAAAAAATGCAGCAAAATGCGAAAAGTAGTATAAATTGCAGAATTTAGTAAATTATTAAATTTTTAAATGTATATTGCGCCTTTTAGTATTTTATAAAGTATACTTATTTAAGCGTTATTTGTACTTTTAAGCTCTACTTAGTATTAAGTATTTATTTTTATTTTATGCGCAGGACTTACTTTAAAGCAATTAGCAGCTAGCATACTTACTTTAGAGCGTAGCATATTTTGCATTTTTTAGCTTAAACGCTTGCGTCTACAAAGCTTATACTTTTGCTTTTAATTTTAAATTAAATAGGAATACCTACTAAACTTAAGCATATTAATAAGCAGAAAAAAAAAAACTAATAGGGATTGCCCTAGTAATAGCGAGTAAAGTAGTATTAGCTTAAATTTAAAATTTAGCTCTTTTAGAGTTTAAGTTGTAATTTGCAGAAAGCGCTTTAGTATTAGCAGCAGTTTAAGTTCCTTAGAATAAAATATTATAGAGGGTAAAAATCCTGTACGTAGTCGCTAACCTTTGCTGTATAAAGTTTTTTTAATAAATTAAATTATTTAGAAATGCAGCTTTAAATAGGAAGTAAATTTCTTTTAAAGCTAAATACTAGCTAAAAACTAATAGCGCACAAGTAGAATAATTAAAAAATAAAAAGTACTTTAGAAAAAGAGTTAAATAGTATATAAAATTGTTAAAAGGGAAGCGCTTGCAGCTAAACTTGCTTGTAGTTGCTTATTTAAGCTTTTACTTAGTATACTCTTTTGCAAGTAAACTAGTATTAGTTTAGGCAGTTAAATAAAAGCTTTTATTATATATTTTTTTTTAAGGAAGCTTTATAGGGGAAGCAATATATAACTAGCTTAGACTAAAGTTTGTGCATTTGCTAGAATACTAGTATAATAGCTATAAGTAGCCTGTTTTAAAATACAAACTAAAAAGTCTAATATTTATATAAGTATTTGGGTATTAAGCCCAAACGCGTAATAAAAGTAAATAAAAGTAGAATTTTTTTTAGAGTGCACTATTAACTAATCCTAATATTTTTAGATAAATTTAAGTAAGAGTATAGCTATTAGGACCTAAAAAATAGTAAACTATGCTTAAATAGAGTAAAGCTAGAGGAAATTTTAGTAGAAGCTCGCAGCAGTTTTAATATATAAATTAATTATTAAATTTGGGCATAGGGGCGAAAAACTAATTAAACTATTTAGTAGCTAGTTCCTGCTAAAGTTTTTTTTAGGATAGTAGTAATATATTTAGTTTTATAAAGTAAAGCAAATAATTAGAAGCTTAGAAATTAAAATAACTTTTACTTATTCTTAAACTTTAAATATATAAGAAATCCTTATTACTTAATTAAATATAAATACTTAAATATACTATTACTAGTAAGCTATTTTTAGTAAGTAGAATTAGTAATGCAGGATAAACTAAATGCAGGGTTAAAGTACTAAAATATACACTTATTAGATACTATAAAAAGTATTAGTTTATTTAAACAGCAGGACGGTAGCTATAAAAGTTAGAATTTGCTAAAAAATATATAATAACTTACTTGCTAAATAAACTAGCCCTAAAAATAAATAGCGCTTAAGTATATTACTTATACCCTGCTGCTAGGGTAAAATTTAAGCTTTAGTAAGTAAGCAGGCGTAGAAGCTTGTAATAAAGCTTTAGAAATAACTTTAAATTAAATAGCTTTTAGTGCAGATTTTAGTAGTAGTAGTAAATACTTAAATAAAAACTTTAAGGACTAAAGTAGGGAAAAGTTCTATATAAATAGTAGTTAGACACAGGTTAGTTAATTTTAAGAAATAAAATAATTTTATTTTAATATTAGCACTTGCGCCGCGCCCTTAAAAGGGAAGCTAGTTAATATTCTAGTATTTAAATATAAATTTTCTGTAGCAATACAACTAAGAGCGGAGACTTTAGCAGGAGCCCTAAAAAGAGTTTTTTTTTTTTTTTAATAATTTATTACTCTAAAATTAGTTTATTTAGAGCTAGAGTTTAATAGCTAAAAAAGCGCTGCACTTTTGCAGTATTTAGTGCGCTCCTAATAAGCTTTAAAAATCTACTTAAAAAAATAGTTTTTATACTAAGTTGTACTTATAACTGCAGCAGGTTTCTAAAGTAAAAAGCCTCTAGTTAATAGAATAATATAGATAAGGGAAATTAGCAAAATAAATCTGTAACTTTAAAAAAAAAATTAGTTTTAAAAGTTAAGCATATTAAGCTTTGGGGAAAAGCTTTTAGCGCAGAAGGGTATTAGCTGCAAAATAGGCGCTTTTTAGCGCTAGAGTGCAAGTATTTTTAGTAGGCTTTAGCTATTTAGCGTGCGTTTAACAACTAACTTAGAATTAGTATAAATAAAGGGAATTTAACTATCTAATTAAAATATAGCATTATAATAGCTAGAAAGTAGTATTAATATAATGTAATTTTTGCTTAGTACTTTAAATATTAAAGTAAAGAAATTTGACTAAGCGCAAGTAAATAGCAAAAGTAACTATAACTTTTTTAAAATAGCTAAATACTTTATTATTTAATTAGTAACGCGCATAAATAGATTAACAAAATTCTTACTATTTTTATTTACTATTTAGTAAAACTACAGCTAAGGGAATAGGCTTAGCTAAATTAGTAGGGAAAAAAAACCCTATTAAGCTTAATTCTAGTTTAATATTGTAAAAAGATATAGGGGGTATAGAATAAGTAGGAGCTTTGGCGCTAGTAAAATACTACTATTTTTATAATTTTTTTACTTATTTAATAAAGCAGAGCTAGGCTTTACTACTTAATTTCTAGTATTAAAGTCCTTTGTAGGCCGATCCGGGTTAAAAATATTATTAAGTAGAGAATTTAGCTAAAGCAGCATATTTGTTAAATTATAATATAGGTGTCCTAAAGGGGATTTATAAAGAATAGAAATTTCTAGTAGAGTAAAAAAGCAAAAGTCCTCTTAATTTTAATTTTTAGTATAAATACAAACTATAAAAGTGTGGCCTATTAATTTTTTAGTCCCTTAAAATTTGAGGCTAGAAGTGCTAGAAAAGTTACTACAAAAATAACTAGCTTGTAGTAGCTAAGCGTTTATAGCAATATTGCTTTTTAATTTTTTAATATTAGCTTTTATTATAAACTAGCCTTAGGATTATTCTATTCTAAGTGTAAATAATAGTATTATATACTTTAAAAAAGTATAGAGATTTCTAGCTATTTATATAGGGGTTTATTGCTAAAGTTTGCTAAAGTCCTTAGTCTGCAAATACTAAAACTTAAGCTAAAACCTAAGCTATAATATACTTTTTTATTTTTAGAAAAAGTTCTCTCCTTTTTTTAAGTTTTAGGCTAGTTGCAATATTATTAGGTTTTTATAGTACCCCTAGTATAGTTTTTTTTTAAGGGAGTTTTAGGTAGTTTTAGGGATTATTAGCTTTTGCGCACCTATAATAGTAGCTTGTACTAAATTTAAGTAAACTTTTTAAGCAAAAATTTACAACTTTTTTTTTTTAGTTTTTTTTTTTTAGAGCTACTTTTGTATGCTTTTTTTTTGCTTTTTTCTGCGCTTCTATCCTATAAGCTTCCCTTTCTGTATTAGCTTTATAGCGCTGCCTATTTTCTTGCTATAGTAATTTACAACTTTATTTCTAGCTTTTAATCTTCTACTCTAAGTAGTAGTAGTAGCTTACCTAGCAGCAGTTGTAGCAGTTTTAGCAGCTATTGCTAAAATATATACTGTTTTCCTATATAGCGCTGTAGTAGAGCTAATTTTTTCCTAGTTAAGCACCCTAGCTAAGCTAGTGCGCAAATTTGGGCAGTATATTGCTAAAAGTAATTTTAATAATAAAAAACTCGAAGCAACGCCTATTTAGGGTTGGATATATACTAAGTGCATTAGCATTATAAAGAAGTTTAGTTACGCTAAATATTAAAATAGGCTTAGTTAGTTATACTCTACTTGCTACTAAAGCAAGAAAATATATAAGTATAAAAATGCTCTTTTTACTGCGCACTTTAACTTTTACTAAGTTTTTTAAGCTTAGTAAAACTACTGCAATAAGTTTAACTTTAACAATAATTTGTATATTATTATTTAGAGTATTTATAGCACTAATCTAGCGCGTTGTATAGCTAGTATGCACTACTAGTTTAATTTACAATTTTATATACTGCGCTATTACTACAAAAATATTTGCAATACTACTATTTGTAATACTATTATTTTATTTTTATTTTAAACTGCCTGTAGCTTTAAATAAGCTGCAGGTAACTCTTCCTGCACTACTATAGAAAAAGCTTTAGCTATTATTTTCTATACTTTATTTTGTAGCTATACTAATTAGAAACTAAACGCGTATATAAACAGCATAGCAAATGCTATAAATTAGGCTATTAACTTAATTTATACTTGTATTAGGGGCTAAAATACTTATTTTAATACTTTTTAGGCTTCTATAAACACATTGCTTACTAGTATTAATATAAGTATTTTTTTTTTTTCCTAAAATCCTTTTTTACTATATTTAGGCTAGTTTATTTACTTTTGTATATTTTTTTTAGCAAATTAAGTTTTATAAATTAGCTTTAGAACAGTCTCTTTAGTGCAATAATATAAAAGCGCTCTAATATATTTTTTTTATTAGTTCTGTTAATAGTAGCAATAAGCTAACTTTTTTTTAAGTTTGCTAAAAGCTTCTTAAGCTTTTTTATAGCTATTATAACTAGTTGCCTGTTGCTTATAATTAGCGTTTTTTTTCTACTTCTTTCTAGTACTAGTATAAGTGTTTTTTTTCTAAAAAGTCCCTTTTTTTTTTAGTATAAAATAAGTTAACAGGTTTACCCTAGGTTTAGCTTCTGCTTTAGGTTTAGCTTTTGCTTTGGGTTTAGCTTTTGCTTTAAGCTTAGCTTTTACTCTAGCTTTTTTTAATTAATTTCTACTAGTGGCGCTGTTTCTAAGCTAGTTTAGACTTTTTTTTTTTTATTTGCTTTTTTAGCTCTAAATATTTTAGCAATTTATTATTTAGCCCTTTCTGCTCTAGTTTTTTTTACTTTAGTAATACTGCATCTGCCTAGCAAATTTAGGCTCTAAGCAGTATTCTTTTAAACTGCCCTATTTTAGGCTTAAATATTCTTTTTTTTTCCCCCTAGTAAGACTGTGCTGTACTTACTTAGTGTTTTATAGGAACTTGCTTTTGCTATAACTACAGTAGTAGAAAGTATTAATAGTTTAGCTATTTTTATAATAAGGAGGAGTAGAGTTTTTTTTTAGATTTTGTATTTTCCCTGCCTCTTTTTTATTTAGGGCTTTTTATTATTCTAATTTAGGCTAGTCTAAGGTGGCTGCAGTATAGCTTTTAGTTTTTGTATTTTTTTTATTTTTTTTTTTTAGAATTTTATTTTAACTTGGGCTAGTTTATTAGCTGCAGTAAAGCTCTTTGCCCCTATATTTCCTTTTTTATTTAAGCTTAGGGCAGCTTTTGCTTTTTTTTAGCTAGAAGAATGCATAGTGCCCTGCCCCTTCTAGCGTGCTTTCTATCCCTATTAGTAATATATTTTTTTTTTCCTCTTTTTATAATAGCAGTTTAGTACTACTATGTCTTCTATATTTTTTAGAAATTGCTAAGTTGGGTTTAGCTAGCTTTACTATTTAACTAGAGCTTTTTTCTTATTTCTTCCCCTAGCATTCCTAATATTAAAAATTTCTTCTATTTCCTATTTGTAGAGGGAAAAGTCCTTTTTTTTAAAAATAAGTTCTAAACTTAGTTAGCTATTTTCTTTTTTCTAGTTTAGTAATAAGTTAGTTGCAGTTTATTTTACTAAGTTTATATATACTATTTTATAGAAATTTCCTAGCAAGTCTAGAATAACTATTAAGGGGGTAAGTACTACTATAACTGTATATTAGGCCTGCAGCTAGTTAAGCTTATTACTAAACTAGTTTGTTTTTATATTCTGTAAAAAGAACTAAACGCAGTTTTTTATTTAAAATTGCTCTACTAGCCAACGTACTTAGTTTATTACTTTCTACTAGTATTATTGTGCAAATAGGATAGCAGTTTGTGCTAATTCTATACTTTATTTTAAGTAATTTAGGAATTAAACTGCACGTCCTTTAGGTGTAGTTTAGCTCTTTTTTTTTATTAGTACTTATTAGAGCAAATTTGCTGTATATCTATTAAAAAGGAAGTTTAAGCTTACTTTTATTACTATAGAATTTTTATTATTTAGAGCTAGCTAGCAGGCTAGGAAGTAACTAGGCTAATTAGTTTGCTTAAAGCAAATTACTACTTTTAATACTATTTGTACTTCCTAGTTTATTTTTTTTATACTACTATTAGTTTAAAAGTAATAAGCAGTAAAAAGGAGCTGCGTTATACTTACAAGTTTATATAGTATAGTTTAGAACTTCCCTAACTAGTCTAATCTGCAGTTAGTAATAATAAAAAATAGGAACTTATAGAATTTTTACTATATATTGCAGAAAACCGCCGCGCAGTACTTAGCAGCTATAGAAATTAGTATTTTTAACTAAATATATTTGGAAAAGTAATTTATAATAACTAATAGGTAGTATAAAGCTTCCTTTTCTTTTACTAGCAGGTTTATTATAAAATTTATAGAGATCTGTAACCAAAACCAGTCTGCTACTAGTAAAAATTGCAATAATTTCTACTGCTTTTTCTAGAATATATAAATTTTATAATAGTAGTAGTTTTAGATATACCGGGCAACGTTTTTAGACATGCTATCCTAGTAATAGTTATGCTATATTATTTAGAATATTGTATTTTTTTTTAAATACTTAGCTAGATTAAACTCGTAAGCCTGCTAAATAATTGTAGTAGTAAGTAGTTTTTATACTAGTATTTATATTATTCCTTTTTACAACAAAGTACTATGCGCGCTAACTATACAGTCTTTAATTTGCTGCAGAGTTTTTACTTTTAATAAAAAGTATTAGTTGCTTTTTTACACTGCTTTAAGCCGGATATTGTGTATTTTGTTTTAAACTATAGCTTTGTTTTATAAAGCCTGCATATAATTATTTACAAAAATGCGGCTTTTCTGCAGCTTTAATTTAGCTTTTATATTTTTACTACTTTAAATTACTGCTATACTAATAAGTATTATAACCTAAGATATCTAAAGGGACTCTATTGTAATATTTTATTTTTATTAACTTAATGCATTTAGGTAGGCTACTATTTAGCCTAGGCAAAACTGCAAATAGAAATTGTACTAAAATAGTATTTCTACTTATTTATACTAGCGTTCGCTAAGCGTGCAAAGAGTAGTAAAGTATTTTAAGTTTTTATAGTTTATTAGTATTGTAAATAGGCATTTTACGCTCTAGAGTTTTACTAATTACACTTTTAAGTACTGTACTACTATAGTTAGTTTTTTGTTGTAAATTGTATAGTTTTATTGCTTTAGAGTAAGAGCTGCTAAGTAGTACGCAATAGGGTATAAAATACTTTTTATAACTTAAAATAAGTATTTTCCTAATGCTTGTCTAGAGCAGTCTGCTTCTATAACTATATTTTTTCTAAAGTTTTATTAGGCTAGTACTAGCTTTGCTACAAAAGTATTTTTTAGTATTTAGAAAGCTACTTACTAAGCTTTTCCCTATAAAAATAAAGTGCCCTTTTTTATTAGAGAATATAGCGGCCCTGCTACTTAAAAAAACTAAAAAATAAAATTCTAGTAAAAGTTTATAAATCCTAGGAACCTCTGCACCCCCTATACTATAGTAAGTAGCTTCTATTTTTAAATTACTTAGATTTTTTTAGAATTTAGGCAGACTGCTTTTCCTACTTTTATAATATACTTTAGATACTAGACCTTGTGCGCAGTAAAAACGCACTTTTTTAAATTTAAATTTAGTTTAGCTTTTTTAAGTAGTATAAGAATTTAGTAGACTTTTTTTATATAGTTTTTGCAGGTGCCCCCTAAGTATATTAGGATATTATTTAGGTATGCTGTAGTATAATCCTCTAATATTTTTTAAAGCGCTCTATTAATATATTATTAGAAAAAAGCAAGCGCTCTAATTAGGCTTATTAAGTATACTAATTACTTATAAAAGCTAAACTAGGTTTAAAACACAGTTAGGTATTTATCTTTTTTAGCTACTTATAAATAATAAAATGCTAAGCAGATATCTACTTTTATAAACTACTTAGCATTAAATAATATTTAGAGAGTTTCTTTAATAAGAAGCAAAGGGTACTAATTTGCTTTTATAATTTTATTTAGGGCTTAGTAGTTTATATAGAAGTGCTACCCTCCTAAAAGCTTGTATATAAAGAGAATAAGTACTTCTACTAAAAAAAAACTAGCCTAAATTTATTTTTTATTTATTAAATTTATAATTTGTTTCTGCAATTTTAGTAAATAATTCTAGGGCATGCTATATAAAAGTCTTTATAGTAAGTATAAAGTATTACCTTTTTTAGTTTGCTGTAAGCGGATGTAATAGTTTAAGTATTTTTAGTATAAAAGTAGCCCCTCTGCTTTACTATTATTAAATAAGTTCTAAAACTCCCTTAGCTTTTCTAGCAACTCTAATTTATTTTCTATTAACTTTTTTTCTGGCGGGGTGTTATTAGGGCCCTGTTTTTAGAAAATAGTAGTTAAGTACTAAATTATTGTCCTGTAGAATTTATTACTACTGCTAGGATTTTTTTTTTTTTTATTGTAGCAGGGCCGCGTATATTAAGCCTAAAACTATTTTTATTTTTAAAAGTATTTTTTAGAAATAGTTTTTTTTTATTACTATATATCTTGCGCTACGCACAACTAGCTTGCTTTAAGCTATATCTAATATAGCCCCTTTTTAGCTTATTTATAGTTTCCCAAGGATAAAATTGTGCCCTAAACTGGGAATTATATATACTACTAAGCAGGACTGCTAACTATTTATATTGCAGCCTAGTATAACTAGCTAGGTTATTTTTGCACTTAAAGGGGTTCCTATAGCCTAGTTTAAAAATTAGGGCAAAATATTAATAAAATTTGTTCTAACCTGCTTCGCTATTTCTTTGCTTATAGTACTAAAATACTTGTACTCTAAGTTAACTAAAGTATTTATAAATTTTACTTTATTAAAAAAAACTAGTACAAGAAATAGGGGTTTATTTATTTTTTGCTAAATTTCCTAAATTTTTTTTATATTATTTTCTGCCCCAGCCTGCTCCTCTGCTGTAGTATCCCTATATTACTTCTAGTTTAATTCTTAGCTAGGGGCGTCTAGTTTTCTTAATTTTTGTTTTTAACTAGTAGTAGTACTGCTGCTATAGCTTTAATAAATACTGTATATAGAAATACTATATTTGCGCAGTCTTTTGCAAAATACTTATTTTCCCTATAGTATATACACAGTTTTGCCTTGCATTATTATTAGAAAACTTTATTTAGTACTTAGTTAAGTTACTATAGTTGTAATTTGCTTTTTAAAGCTACTAAGCTTTTTTATTTCTATAACTTTATTATTTCTATAGCGTAAACTAAAGTTATTTTAATATCCCTATTTTTATTACGCTTTGCTTTTAGTATAAGCTAGTAGTATAAGTAGATTTTTTTTTCTATAGCTATAGTTTTAATGTCTACTGCAATTAATTTATAGGCCGCAACTACTATATAGTAGTTTACTTAGGTAACTCTTTAGTACAAAGTAATAGTTTAAAGTATATAGTTTAAGCAGCGCTAAAGCTTGTAGAATTTCTACTTAGGGTCCTATTTAGCTCTGCTACTCTAAGCTAAAAGCTGCTTAAAGTAAACAAAAAATTCTAAAAAAGTTTTTTTGTTATTTTACTAGAAATTCTCTAGTTTAGCCTGCGCCTGCTCCCTTTTATAGTTGTTTTTATAGCAGAAGTCTAAGTATTAAAAAAAGGCGACTAAGTCCTATTATTTTTTCTGCTCTCTAGTTTTGTAGTAAAAGCTAATTTCTTTTTAAATACTTGCCCCTAGTTAACTCTATATAAAAGCAAATATATTTCTTTTATTTTTTATAAAAGCTGCATTAGTTCCTAACTTATACTTAATTATAACTTTTTAGGCTTAGAAGTATACTTTATATTTTAAAAATAGCTTTCCTATTAGGAAAAGCTTGCAGTAAATAATAGGAAGGTTTAGCTAAAGTATAAGCGCAATAAGTAGGGCAAGCGCGCCCAATTAGAGGTTAATTTAGGATTTTAGTAGTACTAAAGCGGGTACTAGTTCTACTTTTATAAGTTCTAGCTATAGTAAGTAATTGCCCCTAAGCGTTTTAGCAAAGCTTTAGAACTTATTTTGTACGTCCTTATTTTATTAACGTAGTATTACTATTACTGCTGTATTTTTTTATTATTTTTTTTTAAAAGTTTGCAGGAAAGCTCTAATTAAGCTTAGATTATTTTTATTATTAAGCTCTATTCTGTCTATTAAATGTAAATAATAAGAAGAAGGTATATAAATATTATAAACTAGCTTTAAAATTATTCTATTCTAAGTATAAATAATAGTATTATATACTTTAAAGAAGTATAGAGATTTTTAGCTACTTATATAGGGGTTTATTGCTAAAGTTTACTAAAGTCTTTAGTCTGCAAATGCTAGGGCTTAGGCTAAAACCTAAACTATAACAGCTTTTTTTATTATACTAAAGCAGAATTTAGTAAGTATTGGATTATTTACCTACTAATAGGGAACGTAAGCTGAGTTTAAACTATTGTAAAATAAGTTAGTTTTACTCTACTAATAATTTTGCTTTAATAGTAATACTACTTAGTACAAGAAAAACTATAGTTTTAAATAATTAGTTTTTGCAGCTATTTAACTAGGCATTGCTGCGAAGCTACTATCTACTAAATTATAACTAAATATTTTTAAATTAGAATTTATGCTAGAATAGGGTAATTTCCGCCTACACTAGTTGGATATAAATAGGCTTTTGGCCTAGAACCTTATTAGGCTAGTATTAGCAGTTTTATTAAAATTGGGGCTATTAGCTAGTGTATTGCAATTATACAGTATATAAAATTAAATTTTTTATAAACAATTTAGTTATTTAGCTAAGTTGTGTAAATAGTTAAGTAGCTTTATTATTACAAGCTACTAAGTATAAGCCTGCCGCTAGCTTAATTAAATATAAAATATATAATTCTTTTTATTTATTAAGAAGTAGTAAAGTCTGCAGTAAGAAAAGGGGAGAGTATTATAAGTTTAAGGCCCTAACCCCTTAAACTAGGTAGAAAAATGCCTACTTAAACTTTTAGGGCATTTTAAGTACTTACCTAAACTAGGGGGGCTACTTGCTTAATATAAGCAGTATTAGCTACTTAAGTTAAAAAAACTAATTATTTAAGCTAAGCAAGTTAGTAAGGGAAATAGAAACAAAGTACTTAAAAAGTAGTAGTTTTTTTTTTGTAGTTTTTGTTGCGTAGAGAAATTGTTTAAAAATTTAGAATATAAATTCTAGAAAAGCAAACTTGTTTTAAACAGCAGGCTACGAAATTAGGAAAAGAAAATAGCAAATAATAATAATTAAGGCGTCTAGTAACTTATAAGTTACTAGATAGTAGAATTAAAATAAATAAAGCATCTAGTAACCTACAAGTTACTAAATAGTGGAATTAAAATAAATAAAGCGTCTAGTAACCTACAAGTTACTAGATAGTAGAATTAAAATAAATAAAGC
>NW_024468943.1:114194-121290 GCF_010015615.1 Cucurbitaria berberidis CBS 394.84 | reverse complement strand
CTTTAATATATTTTCTGCTACATCTACCCTGCAACGCAAAAACTAGAGTTAATTACTTCTATATACTATATAAGAAGGGCAGTTAAAGTCTCTAAAAATATAACTATTTTATTTACTACTATTTATAGTAAGCTTTAAGGGCGTTAAAGCGTAAATAATAGTTAGTAGTAGAGTATAAAATAGGCTTTTGCCTAAGGATAAAGCTAGCATACTAGTTTTTCTGCCTATTTTTCCTTTTTTGCAGTAGCAATAATAAGCTCTTAATTAAATTAATTTACTTACTGCAAAGTACTTTATTAATAAGCGCACTAGTACTTATTAGTTTTATATATAAAAAAAGCTTTTAAAAGCTCTTTATACCTAAAAGCTAGCTATTAGTAGGGTATATAGTATAAAAAAAGTAGTTTAAAAACTATCTTACTTGCATTTATTTTCTACTACTTTTTAGTAATAGTTTAGGCATTATTAATAAATAGCTTGCGTATTTATAGTCCTGTATTTATACACCCTATTTTTTAAATATTAGCTAGCAATATTTACTCTAGTTAGTACAATATTAGGGGCTAAGTAGCTATTTTCTGCTTAATTAAGTTAGCTAAAGCCTATATTACAAAGCAACGCCCTAGCGCTGCACTTGTTTTTGCAGTTAATATTTAAAATCCTATTTATTTTTATAAATAAGTACTATTTAAAGTTTGTAAATAGCTAGCTTTGCTAACTATTTATTAAATTTCTAGAAATACTTTTACTAAATATCCGCGCTTGCGTGCGTAATAAAGCAATTATAAGTTTTTTTTTTTTAAAGTGCGTATAGTGCAGGTTTTTTTTAGCAGCAACGCTAATAATGCCCTGTTTTAGACTATACTTTAGGGAACTTAGTAAGGGTAACTAAATTAGTTACTTGTAGTATTAGTGCTTTGTATACTTTTATAGTAAGCAGCTAGTACTACTTTATGCAGCTATTTGCTTAGTACTTTTTACTTTTTTTAGGGAATTTGTGCCTGCGTGCTTTGTGCGCCTAAATGTAGGATTATTACTTAATTAATTCTGCTAGTAGTTATATGCTTGTTTTAAAAATTAAGCTATATATATTTAAGTATAAGCAATTATACTATAAAACTGTAAATAGCTTATTAAATTAGTTATTGTTTATTTAATAGTACTTTACTACTTAGATAACTATAGTAATTTTAGAGCTAATATATGCTAAAAACCCTAATTTTAAAAGGGGTGTATTTATTAGATAAAAAACTAATGCCTTTTAGAGCTTTTTAGTAATTTATAATAATTTTATAAATTATATAGCCTTGCGCTAGCAATAGTTTATTTAAATTTCTACTCTATCAATTTTTAATAGTAAGGTATTAGCTTACTATAGTTTTAATAAGTAATAGGGAATTAGGGTTTAATTCCGGAAAAGGAGCTTAAAAAATAGCTACTATATTTAAAGAAAGCAGTAAGCGCGCAAATTACTTAATTTTAATATAAAAAAGTAGTAATAATAAATACTAATATAGAGCTTTTTTGGGTTTTGTAATTGGAATAAGTACAATTTAAACTTTTTAATAAAAAACAATTAGAGGGTAAGTCTAGTACTAGCAGCCGCAGTAATTCTAGCTCTAATAGTATATATTAAAGTTGTTGCAGTTAAAAAGCTTATAGTTAAAACTTAAATTTAGCTAGTAGGTTTGCTTTACTGCATATATTTGTTTAGCTAGGCCTTTTTTCTAGAAAATTTTATGCCCTTTACTAGGCGTATTAGGGACTAGAACTTTTACTTTAAAAAAATTAGAGTATTTAAAGTAGGCTTTTGCTCGAATACATTAGTATAAAATAATAGAATAAAATATATAGTTTTATTTTATTAGTTTCTAGGACTACTGTAATAATTAATAGGGACAGTCAGGGGCATTAGTATTTAATTATTAGAAGTAAAATTTTTGGATTTATTAAAAACTAACTACTGCAAAAATATTTACTAAGAATATTTTTATTAATTAGTAAATAAAAGTTAAGGAATTGAAAATAATTAGATACTATTATAGTCTTAACTGTAAACTATACTAACTAGAAATTAAGTAATATTCTTTTTTTTAACTTACTCGGCACCTTATAAAAAATTAAAATTTTTGAGTTTTGGGGGGAGTATAGTTGCAAAGCTAAAACTTAAAAAAATTAATAAAAAAGTACTACTAGGCGTAGAGCCTGCGGCTTAATTTAACTTAATACAGGGAAACTTACTAAGTCTAGATAAAATAAGGATTAATAGATTAAGAGTTTTTTTTTAATTTTTTAGGTAGTAGTGCATAGCTGTTTTTAGTTAGTAGAGTAATTTGTTTGCTTAATTGCAATAATAAACAAAATTTTAACTTACTAAATAGCTAGGCTAGCTTTAGCTAGTTGCCAGCTTCTTAGAGGGATTATTGGCTTAAGCTAATAAAAGTTTAAAGCAATAATAAGTTTATAATACTTTTAAATATTCTAAGCTATATGCGCGCTATACTAATAGAGCTAATAAGTTTTTTATTTTAACTAAAAGGTTTAGGTAATCTTGTTAAACTCTATTGTGCTAGAGATAAAGTATTGCAATTATTACTTTTTAATAAAAAATGCCTAGTAAGCGCGTATTATTAGTATACGTTAATTATATTCCTGCCTTTTATATATACTACTTATTACTACTACTAATTAAATAGCTTAGTAAAGCTTTTAAACTAGCTTAAGGAAGTTAGCAATAATTACTCTAAACTAAAAAGTTTATTAAACTTAGTTATTTAGAGGAAGTAAAAGTTGTAATAAAGTTTCTATAAGTAAACCTATAGAAGGATTATTACTAATTTTTAAGAAAACTTTAGTCCCTATCTAAACCCTTATTTTTTGTATACTATTTATTTCCTTAGCAGGCTTTGCCTGCTAATAAAATACTATAAAAATTCTTTGTAATTGCAATTAGTATTAAAAAATACATAATAATTACAACTTTTAACAATAGATTTTTTAATTCTAGTATTAATAAAAAATACAGCAAAATGCGAAAAGTAGTATAAATTGCAGAATTTAGTAAATTATTAAATTTTTAAATACATATTGCGCTTTTTAGTATTTTATAAAACATGCCTATTTAAGTATTATTTGTACTTTTAAGCTTTGCTTAGTATTAAGTATTTATTTCTATTTTATGCGTGGGACTTGCTTTAAAGCAATTAGTAGCTAGTATATTTACTTTAAAGTATAGTATATTTTGCATTTTTTAGCCTAAACGCTTGCGTTTATAAAACTTATACTTTTACTTTTAACTTTAGATTAGGTAGAAATACCTGCTAAACTTAAGTATATTAATAAGCAGAAAAAAAGAAACTAATAGAGATTGCCCTAATAATAGCAAATAAAGCGGTATTAGCTTAAATTTAAAATTTAGCTCTTTTAGGGTCTAAGTTGTAATTTGCAAAAAGTGCTTTAGCGTTAGCAGCAGTCTAAATTCCTTAGAATAAAATATTACAAAAAGTAAAAATTCTGTACATAATTGCTAATTTTTGCTATATAAAGCCCTTTTAATAAGTTAAATTATTTAGGAATATAGTTTTAAATAAGAGGTAAATTTCTTTTAAAGCTAAATATTAGCTAGAAACTAATAGCATACAAGTAAAGTAATTAAAAAATAAAAAGTACTTTAAAAAAAGAGTTAAATAGTATATAAAATTGTTAAAAGGGAAGCGCTTGCAGCTAGACTTGCTTATAATTACTTATTTAGGCTTTTGCCTAGTATACTTTTTTGTAAATAAACTAGTATTAGTTTAAGCAATTAAATAAAAGCTTTTATTACATACTTCTTTTTAGGGAGGCCTTATAAAAAAAGTAATATATAACTAGCCTAAACTAAAATCTGCGCATTTACTAGAATACTAGTATAATAGCTATAAGCAGCCCGTTTTAAAATACAGACTAAAAAGTCTAATATTTATATAAGTATTTAGGTATTAAGCCTAAACGCGTAATAAAAGTAAATAAAAGTAGAATCTTTTTTAAAATGTACTATTAACTAATTCTAATATTTTTAAATAAATTTAAGTAAAAGTATAGCTATTAAGACCTAAAAGATAGTAAACTATGCTTAAATAGGGTAAAGCTAAAAGAAACTCTAGTAGAAGCTTATAGCAGTTCTAATATGCAAATTAATTATTAAATTTAGGTATAAAAGTAAAAAACTAATTAAACTATTTAGTAGCTAGTTCCTGCTAAAGTTTTTTTTAAAATAGTAGTAATATATTTAGTTTTATAAAGTAAAGCGAATAATTAAAAGCCTAAAAGTTAAAACAACTTTTACTTATTCTTAAACTTTAAATATATAAGAAGTTTTTATTACTTAATTAAATATAAATACTTAAATATACTATTACTAGTAAGCTATTTTTAGTAAGTAGAACTAGTAATGCAGGATAAACTAAATGCAGGGTTAAAGTACTAGAATATATACTTATTAAATACTATAAAAAGTATTAGTTTATCTAAACAGCAGGATAGTAGCTATAGAAGTTAAAATCTGCTAAAAAGTATATAATAACTTACCTACTAAATAAACTAGCTCTAAAAATAAATAGCGCTTAAGCATATTACTTATACCCTACTATTAGAGCAAGATTTAAGCTTTAGCAAGTAAGCAGGCGTAGAAGCTTGTAATAAAGCTTTAGGGGTAACCCTAAGTTAAACAGTTTTTAGTGCAGATTTTAGTAGTAGTAGTAAATACTTAAATAAGAATTTTAAGAATTAAAGTAGAGAAAAGTTCTATATAAACAGTAGTTAAATACAGGTTAGTTAATTTTAAAAAATAAAGTAATTCTATTTTAATATTGGCGCTTGCGCCGCGCTTTTAAAAAAGAAGCTAATTAATATTCTAGTACCTAAATATAGATTTTCTGCAGTAATATAATTAAGAGCAGAAACTTTAGCAAAAGCCCCAAAAAGAGTTTTCTTTTTTTTTTAATAGTTTATTACTCTAAAATTAGTTTGTTTAGAGCTAGAATTTAATAGCTAAAAAAGTACTACACTTTTGTAGTATTTAGTATACTCCTAACAAGCTTTAAAAATCTGCTTAAAAAAATAGTTTTTATACTAAATTATACTTATAACTGCAGTAGGTTTCTAAAGTAAAAAGCCTCTAGTTAATAAAATAATATAAATAAAAGAAATTAGCAAAATAGATTTATAACTTTAGAAAAAGGATTAGCTCTAAAAGTTAGGCATATTAAGCTTTAGGGAAAAACTTCTAGTACAAAAAAGCACTAGCTGCAAAGTAGGCGCTTTTTAGCGCTAGGGTATAAGTACTTTTAGTAGGCTTTAGCCGTTTGGCGTGCATTTAACAACTAACTTAAAACTAGTATAAATAAAAAAAATCTAACTATTTAATTAAAACATAGCATTATAATAGCTAGAAAGTAGTATTAATACAATATAATTTCTGCTTAGTACTTTAAATGTTAAAGCAAAGAAATTTAACTAAGCGCAAGTAAATAGCAAAAGTAACTATAACTTTTTTAAAGTAGCTAAATACTTTATTATCTAATTAATAACGCGCATAAATAGATTAATAAAATTTCTACTATTTTTATCTACTATTTAGCAAAACTACAGCTAAAGGAATAAGCTTAGCTAAATTAGTAGAAAAAAAAAACCCTATTAAGCTTAACTCTAGTTTAATATTATAAAAAAATATAGGGAGTATAGAATAGGTAGGAGCTTCGGCGCTGGTAAAATACTACTACTCTTATAGTTTTTTTACTTATTTAATAAAGCAGAGCTAGGTTTTACTACTTAATTTCTAGTATTAAAGTTTTTTGTAGGCCGATCCAAGTTAAAAATATTATTAGGTAGAAAGTTTAGCTAAAGTAGCATATCTGTTAAACTATAATACAAGTGTTTTAAAAAGGATTTATAGAAAATAGAAATTTTTAGTAGAGCAAAAAGGCAAAAGTTTCTTTAATTTTAATTTTTAGTATAAATACAAACTATAAAAGTATAGCTTATCAATCCTTTAATTTCTTAAAATTTGAGGCTAGAAGTACTAAAAAAGTTACTATAGGGATAACTAGCTTGTAGTAGCTAAGCATTTATAGCAATATTGCTTTTTAATTTTTTAATATTAGCTCTTTTTATTATACTAAAGCAGAATTTAGTAAGTATTAAATTATTTACCTACTAATAGAAAACGTAAGCTGGGTTTAGACTATTATAAAACAAGTTAGTTTTACTTTACTAATAATTTTACTCTAATAGTAATACTACTTAGTACAAAAAGAACTATAGTTTTAAATAATTAGTTTTTGCAGCTATTTAACCAGGCATTGCTGCAAAGCTACTATTTACTAAATTATAGCTAAATACTTTTAAATTAGAATTTATGCTAAAATAAAATAATTTTTGCCTATACTAGTTAGATACAAATAGGCTTTTAGCCTAGAACTTTACTAGGCTGGCATTAGTAGTTTTATTAAAGTTAGGGCTGCTAGCCGGCGTATTGCAATTATATAGTGCGCAGAATTGAATTTTTTGCAAACAATTTAGTTGTTTAGCTAAGTTGTATAAGTAGTTAAGTAGCTTTGTTATTACGAGCTACTAAGCGTAAACCTGCTACTAGCTTAGTTAAATATAAAATATATAACTCTTCCTATTTGTTAAAAAGCAGCAAAGTTTATAGTAAGAAAAAGGGAAAGTATTATAAGTTTAAAGCCCTAACTTTTTAAACTAAGTAGAAAAATGCTTACTTAAATTTTTAGAGCATTTTAAGTACTTACTTAAGCTAGAAAAGCTATTTGCTTAATATAAGCAGTATTAGCTACTTAAGTTAGAGGGGTTAACTGCTTAAGCTAGGCAAGTTAGCAAAGGGGATAAGAATAAAGTACTTAAAAAGTAGTAGTTTTTTTTTTGTAGTTTTTATTGCGTAGAGAAGTTGTTTAAAAATCTAGAATATAAATTTTAGAAAAGTAAACCTGTTTTAAACAGCAGGCTACAAAATTAGGAAAAAAAAATAGTAAATAATAATAATTAAGGCGTCTAGTAACCTATAAGTTACTAGATAGTAGAATTAAAATAAATAAAGCAT
>NW_024468943.1:105427-112753 GCF_010015615.1 Cucurbitaria berberidis CBS 394.84 | reverse complement strand
ATTTACTAGTAAAGGCCTATTTACTTTTTTTCTTTTTTTTTTCTTTATATATATTTATTACTTATAAAATTATTATTACTTGTATTTCTACTCTTTTCTAGCTAAACTTAATAATTATATAATAATAGTATTTAGAACTACTACTAGAATGCTATTATATATTAATTTAAGCTTATAGTTATTACTACTACTATATACCTACTCTTTCTATACTCCCTATAACTAAAAATATTTTCTAGAAAATAAAAATAACTATATCGCGTAAATTAGTAAATACAGGTTTATAGTTTGTATAGCGCTGCGCATATTTTTGCAATTTTACTAGTAAAAACTTAAGCTTTAATATATTTTCTGCTACATCTACCCTGCAATGCAAAAACTAGAGTTAATTACTTCTATATACTATATAAAAAAGGCAGTTAAGGTTTCTAAAAATATAACTATTTTATTTACTACTATTTGCAGTAAGCTTTAAAGGCGTTAAAGTATAAATAATAGTTAGTAGTAGGGTGTAAAATAGGCTTCTACCTAAAGATAGAGCCAGTATGCTAGTTTTTTTACCTATTTTTTTTTTTTTGCAGTAGTAATAATAAGCTTTTAATTAAGTTAATCTGCTTGCTGCAAAGTACTTTATTAATAAGTATACTAATACTTATTAGTTTTGTGTATAGAAAAAGCTTCTAAAAACTCTTTATACTTAGAAGCTGGCTATTAATAGGGTGTATAGTATAAAAAAAGTAGCTTAAAAACTATTTTACTTGCATCTATTTTCTACTACTTTTTAGCAATAGCTTAGGCATTGTTAATAGGTAGTTTGTGTATTTATAGTTTTATATTTATATACCCTATTTTCTAGATATTAACTAGCAATATCTACTTTAGTTAGCACAATATTAGGGGCTAGGCAGCTATTTTTTACTTAATTAGGTTAGCTAAAACTTATATTACAAAGCAATGCTCTAGCGCTGCACCTATTCTCGCAGTTAATACCTAAAGTTTTATTTATTTTTATAAATAAGCACTATTTAAAGTTTATAAATAGCTGGCTTTGCCAACTATTTATTAAATTTCTAGAAATATTTCTACTAAATATCCGCGCTTGCGTGCGTAATAAAGCAATTATAAGTTTTTTTTTTTTAAAGTACATATAGTGCGGGTTTTTTTTAGTAGTAATACTAGTAATACCCTATTTTAGACCGCACTTTAGGAAACTTAGTAGGGGCAACTAAATTAGTTGCTTATAGCATTAGTGCCCTATATACTTTTATAGTAAGTAGCTAGCACTACTTTATATAGCTACTTGCTTAGTACTTTTTACTTTTTTTAAAAAGTTTGTGCCTGCGTGCTTTGTGCGCCTAAATATAAAATTATTACTTAGTTAATTCTGCTAGTAGTTATATGCTTGTTTTAAAAATTAAGCTATATATATCTAAATATAAGCAATTATACTGTAAAACTGCAAATAGCTTATTAAATTAGTTATCGTTTATTTGATAGTACTTTACTACTTAAATAACTATAGTAATTTTAGAGCTAATATATGCTAAAAATTCTAATTTTAAAAAAAGTATATTTATTAAATAAAAAATTAACGCCTTTTGGGGCTTTTTAGTAATTTATAATAACTTTACAAATTATATAGCTTTGCGCTAGTAATAGTTTATTTAAATTTTTACTCTATTAACTTTTAATAGTAAAGTATTAGCTTACTATAGTTTTAATAAGTAATAGGGAATTAGGGTTTAATTCTAGAAAAAAAGCCTAAAAAATAGCTACTATATTTAAAAAAAGCAGTAGGCGCGCAAATTACTTAATCCTAATATAAGGAAGTAGTAACAATAAATACTAATATAAAGCTTTTTTAGGTTTTGTAATTAGAATAAGTACAATTTAAACTTTTTAATAAGGAATAATTAGAGGGCAAGTCTAGTACTAGTAGCTGCAGTAATTCTAGCTCTAATAGCGTATATTAAAGTTATTGCAGTTAAAAAGCTTGTAGTTAAAACTTAGGTTTAGCTAGCAGGTTTGCTTTACTATATATACTTATTTAGCTAGGCCTTTTTTTTAGAAAACTTTATACCCTTTACTAGGTGTATTAGGGACTAGGACTTTTACTTTAAAAAAATTAGAGTATTTAAAGTAGGCTTTTGCTTAAATATATTAGCATAAAATAATAGAATAAAATATACAGTTCTATTTTATTAGTTTCTAGGACTACTATAATAATTAATAGGGATAGTTGGGGGCATTAGTATTCAATTATTAAAGGTAAAATTCTTAAATTTATTAAAAACTAACTACTACAAAAGTATTTGCCAAAAATGTTTTTATTAATTAGTAAATAAAAGTTAGAAGATTAAAAACAATTAAATACTATTGTAGTTTTAACTATAAACTATACTAACTAGGAATTAAGCAATATTTTTTTTTTTAACTCGCTTGGCACTTTATAAGAAATTAAAGTTTTTAGGTTTTAGAAAGAGTATAGTTGCAAAGCTAAAACTTAAAAAAATTAATAGAAGGGCACTACTAGGCGTAGAGCCTGCGGCTTAATTTAACTTAATACAAAAAAACTTACTAGGTCTAGATAAAATAAGGATTAATAAATTAAGAGCTTTTTTTTAATTTTTTAGGTAGTAGTGCATAGCTGTTCTTAGTTAGTAGAGTAATTTGTCTGCTTAATTGCAATAATAAACAAAATTTTAACTTGCTAAATAGCTAGGCTAGCTTTAGCTAGTTGCTAGCTTTTTAAAAGGATTATTAGCTTAAGCTAATAAAAGTTTAAGGCAATAATAAGTTTATAATACTTTTAAATATTCTAAGCTATATACGCGCTATACTAATAGAGCTAATAAGTTTTTTATTTTAGCTAAAAGGTTTAGGTAATTTTGTTAAACTCTATTGTGCTAGAAATAGAATATTGCAATTATTACTTTTTAACAAGAAATGCCTAGTAAGCGCGTATTATTAGTATATATTAATTATATCCCTGCCTTTTATATATACTGCCTGTTGCTACTACTAATTAAATAGCTTAGTAAGACTTTTGAACTAGTTTGGGGAAGTTAGCAATAACTACTTTAAACTAAAAAGTTTATTAAACTTAGTTATTTAGAAAAAGTAAAAATTATAATAAAGTTTCTGTAAGTAAACCTGCAGAAGGATTATTACTAATTTTTAAAAAAACTTTAGTTTTTATTTAAACTCTTATTTTTTGTGTACTATTTATTTCTTTAGCAGGCTCTGCCTGCTAATAGGATACTATAAAAACCCTTTATAATTGCAATTAGTATTAGAAAACATATAATAATTACAATTTTTAATAACAGATTTCTTAGTTCTAGTATTAATAAAAAACACAGCAAAATGCAAAAAGTAGTATAAATTGCAGAATTTAGTAAATTATTAAATCTTTAAACGCATATTATGCCTTTTAGTATTTTATAAAGCATACTTATTTAAGCGTTATTTGTACTTTTAAGTTCTACTTAGTATTAAGTATTTATTTTTATTTTATGTGCAGGACTTACTTTAAAGCAATTAGCAACTAGCATACTTGCTTTAAAGCGCAGTATATTTTGCATTTTTTAGCTTAAACGCTTGCGTTTATAAAGCCTATACTTTTGCTTTTAACTTTAGATTAAGTAGAAATACCTGCTAAACTTAAGTATATTAATAAGCAGAAGAAAAAAAACTAATAGAAATTGCCCTAGTAATAGCAAGTAAAGCGGCATTAGCTTAAATTTAAAATCTAGCTCTTTTAGGGTTTAAATTATAATTTGCAGAGGGCGCTTTAGTATTAGTAGCAGTTTAAATTCTTTAGAATAGGATATTATAGAAAGTAAAAATTCTATATATAATTGCTAATTTTTGCTGTGTAAAGCTCTTTTAATAAATTAAGTTATTTAAAAATGCAGCTCTAAATAAAAAGTAAATTTTTTCTAAAGCTAAATACTAGCTAGAAACCAATAGCGCACAAGTAGAGTAATTAAAAAATAAAAAGTACTTTAAAAAAAAAGTTAAATAGTATATAAAATTATTAAAAAAGAAGCGCTTGCAGCTAAACTTGCCTGTAGTTGCTTATTTAAGCTTTTGCTTAGTATACTTTTTTGCAAGCAAGCTAGTATTAGTTTAAGCAATTAAATAAAAGCTTTTATTATATACTTTCTTTTAAGGAAGCTTTATAGAGAAGGCAATATACAACTAGCCTAAACTAAAGTTTGCGTATTTGCTAGAATGCTAGTATAATAGCTATAAGCAGCCTGTTTTAAAATATAAACTAAAAAATTTAATATTTATACAAGTATTTAAGTATTAAGCCCAAACGCGTAATAAAAGTAAATAAAAGTAAAATCTCTTTTAGAGTGCACTATTAACTAATCCTAATATTTTTAAATAAATTTAAGTAAAAGTATAGCTATTAAGACCTAAAAAATAGTAAACTATACTTAAATAAGGTAAAGTTAGAAGAAACTTTAGTAAAAGCTCGCAGCAGTTTTAATATGCAAATTAATTATTAAATTTGGGCATAGGGGCAAAAAACTAATTAAACTATTTAGTAGCTAGTTCCTGCTAAAGTTTTCTTTAAAATAGTAGTAATATATTTAGTTTTATAAAGTAAAGCAAATAATTAGAGGCTTAAGAATTAAAACAACTTTTACTTATTTTTAAATTTTAAATATATAAAAAGTTCTTATTACTTAATTAAACGTAAACACTTAAATATACTGTTACTAGTAAGCTATTTTTAGTAAATAAAACTAGCAATGCGGGATAAATTAAATGCAAAGTTAAAGTACTAAAATATACGCTTATTAAATACTATAAAAAGTATTAGTTTATTTAGATAGCAGGACGGTGGCTATAAAAGTTGGAATCTACTAAAAAGTATATAATAATTTACCTACTAAATAAACTAGCTCTAAAAATAAATAGTGCTTAAGTATATTACTTATACTTTGCTGCTAGAGTAAAATTTAAGCTCTAGTAAGTAAGCAGGCGTAGAAGCTTATAATAAAGCTTTAGGAATAATTCTAAATTAAATAGCTTTTAGTGCAGATTTTAGTAGTAGTAGCAAATACTTAAATAAAAACTTTAAAAACTAAAGTAGGGAAAAGTTCTGTATAAACAGCAGTTGGATACAAGTTAGTTAATTCTAAAAAATAAAATAATTTTATTTTAATATTAGCGCTTGCGCTGCGCCCTTAAAAAGGAAGCTAGTTAATATTCTAATATTTGGATATAAATTTTCCGCGGTAATACAACTAAGAGCAGAAATTTTAGTAGAAGTTTTAAAAAGAGTTCTCTTTTTTTTTTAATAATTTATTACTCTAAAATTAGTTTATTTAGAGCTAGGGTTTAATAGCTAAAAGAATACTGCACTTTTGCAGTATTTAGTACGCTTTTAATAAGCTTTAAAAATTTACTTAAAGAAATAGTTTTTATACTAAGTTGTACTTATAACTGCAGCAGGTTTCTAAAGTAAAAAGCTTCTAGTTAATAAAATAATATAAATAAGGGAAATTGGCAAAATAGATCTATAACTTTAAAAAAAGGATTAGCTCTAAAAATTAGGCATATTAGGCTTTAGGGAAAAGCTTTTAGCGCAAAAAAGCACTAGCTGCAAAGTAAGCGCTTTTTAGTACTAAAGTGCAAGCACTTTTAGTAAGCTTTAGCTATTTAGCGTATATTTAATAACTAACTTAGAACTAGTACAAATAAGGGAAATCTAACTGTCTAATTAAAACATAGTATTATAATAGCTAGAAAGTAGTATTAATATAATATAATTTCTACTTAGTACTTTAAATATTAAAGCAAAGAGATTCAACTAAGCGCAGGTAAATAGCAGGAATAATTATAACTCTTTTAAAGTAGCTAAATACTTTGTTATCTAATTAGTAACGCGCATAAATAAATTAATAAAATTTCTACTATTTTTATTTACTATTTAGCAAAACTATAGCTAAGGGAATAGGCTTAGCTAAATTAGTAGGGAAAAAAGACCCTATTAAGCTTAACTCTAGTTTAATATTATAAAAAAATATAGGGGGTATAAAATAGGTAGGAGCTTTAGCACTAGTAAAATACTACTACTTTTATAGTTTTTTTACTTATTTAATAAAGCAGAGCTAAGCTTTATTACTTAACTTCTAGTATTAAAGTTTTTTGTAAGCTGATCCAGGTTAAAAACATTATTAAGTAAAAAGTTTAGCTAGGGCAGTATATTTATTAAACTATAACGCAGGTATTTTAAGGGGGACTTATAAAAAATAGAAATTTCTAGTAGAGCAAAAGGGCAAAAGTTCTTTTAATTTTAATTTTTAGTGTAAATACAAACTATAAAAGTATAGCTTATTAATTTTTTAGTCCTTTAAAATTTGAGGCTAGAAGTGCTAGAAAAATTACTATAGGGATAACTAGCTTGTAGCAGCCAAGCGTTTATAGCAACATTGCTTTTTAATTTTTTAATATTAGCTTTTTTTATTATACTAAAGCAGAATTTAGTAAGTATTAGATTATTTACTTACTAATAGGGAACGTAAGCTAAGTTTAAACTATTATAAAATAAGTTAGTTTTACTCTACTAATAACTTTGCCTTAATAGTAATACTGCTTAGTACAAGAAAAACTATAGTTTTAAATAATTAGTTTTTATAGCTATTTAACTAGGCATTGCCGCAAAACTACTATTTGCTAAATTATAGCTAAATACTTCTAAATTAGAATTTATACTAAAATACAGTAATTTCTGCCTGCACTAGTTAGATACAAATAGGCTTTTAGCCTAGAATTTTACTAAGCCGGCGTTAGTAGTTTTATTAAAATTGGGGCTACTAGCTAGTATATTGCAATTGTATAGTGCGCAGGATTAAATTTTTTGTAAATAACTTAGTTATTTAGCTAGGTTGTGTAAGTAGTTAAGTAGCTTTATTATTATAAGCTACTAAGTATAAGCCTACTGCTAGCTTAGTTAAATATAAAATATATAACTTTTTCTATTTATTAAGAAGTAGCAAAGTTTGCAGCAAAAAAAGGGGAGAGTATTACAAGTTTAAAGCCCTAACCCCTTAAACTAAGTAGAAGAATACTTACTTAAACTCTTAGAGTATTCTAAGTACTTATTTAAACTAAAAGGGCTATTTGTTTAATATAAGCAGTATTAACTACTTAAGTTAAAAAAGCTAATTGCTTAAGCTAGGCAAGTTAGCAAAAGAAACAGGGACAAAGTACTTAAAAAGCAGTAGTTTTTTTTTTATAGTTTTTATTGTATAAAAAAGTTGTTTAAAAATCTAGAATATAAATTCTAGAAAAGCAAACCTGTTT
>NW_024468943.1:96569-104057 GCF_010015615.1 Cucurbitaria berberidis CBS 394.84 | reverse complement strand
TATAACTAAAAATATTTTCTAGAAAATAAAAATAACTATGTCGCGTAAATTAGTAAATACAGGTTTATAATTTATATAGTGCTGCGCATGTTTTTGCAATTTTGCTAGTAAAAACTTAAGCTTTAATATATTTTCTGCTATATCTACCCCGTAATGCAAAAACTAGAGTTAATTACTTTTATACATTATATAAAAAGAGTAGTTAAGGTTTCTAAAAATATAACTATTTTATTTACTACTATTTGCAGTAAGCTTTAAGGGCGTTAAAGTGTAAATAATAGTTAATAGTAGAGTATAAAATAGGCTTTTGCTTAAAAATAGAGCTAGTATACTAGTTTTTCTGCCTATTTTTCCTTTTTTGCAGTAGTAATAATAAGCTTTTAATTAAGTTAATCTGCTTGCTGCAAAGTGCTTTATTAATAAGTATACTAATACTTATTAGTTTTGTGCATAGAAAAGGCTTTTAAGGGCTTTTTATACTTAAAAGCTAGCTATTAGTAGAGTGTATAGTATAAAAAAAGTAGCTTAAAAACTGTTTTGCTTGCATTTATTTTCTACTACTTTTTAGCAATAGCTTAGGCATTATTAGTAGGTAGTTTGTATATTTATAGTCTTATATTTGCACGCCCTATTTTCTAAATATTAACTAGTAATATTTACTCTAGTTAGTACAATATTAGGGGCTAGGCAGCTATTTTCTACTTAATTAAGTTAGCTAAAACTTATATTATAAAGCAATGCTTTAGCGCTGTACCTGTTCTTACAGTTAATACCTAAAGTTTTATTTATTTTTATAAATAGGTACTATTTAAAGTTTATAAATAGCTAGCTTTGCCAACTATTTATTAAATTTTTAAAAATATTTTTACTAAATATCCGCGCTTGCGTGTATAATAAAATAATTATAAGTTTTTTTTTCTTAAAGTGTATATAGTGCGGGTTTTTTTTAGTAGTAATATTAGTAATACTCTGTTTTAAACCGCACTTTAGGAAACTTAGTAAAAGTAACTAAATTAGTTACTTGCAGCGTTAGTGCCTTATATACTTTTATAATAAGTAGCTAGCACTACTTTATACAGCTACTTATTTAGTACTTTTTACTTTTTTTAAAAAGTTTGTGCCCGCGTGCTTTGTGCGCCTAAGTATAGAATTATTACCTAGTTAATTCTACTAGTAGTTATATGCTTGTTTTAAAAATTAAGCTATATATATTTAAGTATAAGTAATTATACTGTAAAACTGCAAATAGCTTATTAAATTAGTTATTGTTTATTTAATAGTACCTTACTACTTAAATAACTATAGTAATTCTAGAGCTAATATATGCTAAAAACTCCAATTTTAGAAAAGGTATATTTATTAAATAAAAAACTAATGCTTTTTGAAATTTTTTAGTAATTTATAATAATTTTACAAATTATATAGCTTTGCGCTAGCAATAGTTTATTTAAATTTCTACTTTATTAACTTTTAATAGTAAAGTATTAGCTTACTATAGTTTTAATAAGTAACAGGGAATTAGAGTTTAATTCTAGAGAAAAAGCCTAAAAAATAGCTACTATATTTAAAAAAAGCAGTAGGCGCGCAAATTACTTAATCCCAATATAAAGAAGTAGTAACAATAAATACTAATATAGAGCTTTTTTGGATTTTGTAATTAGAATAAGTACAATTTAAACTTTTTAATAAAGAATAATTAGAAGGCAAGTTTAGTGCTAGCAGCTGCAGTAATTCTAGCTCTAATAGCGTATATTAAAGTTGTTGCAATTAAAAAGCTTATAGTTAAAACTTAGGTTTAGCTAGCAGGTTTGCTTTACTATATATACTTATTTAGCTAGGTTTTTTTTTTAGAAAACTTTATACCCTTTACTGGGCGTATTAGGGACTAGGACTTTTACTTTAAAAAAATTAGAGTATTTAAAGCAGGCTTTTGCTCAAATACATTAGCATAAAATAATAGAATAAAATATGCAGTTCTATTTTATTAGTTTCTAGGACTACTATAATAATTAATAGGGACAGTTAGGGGCATTAGTATTTAATTATTAGAAGTAAAATTCTTAGATTTATTAAAAACTAACTACTGCAAAAGTATTTGCTAAAGATATTTTTATTAATTAGTAAATAAAAGTTAGGAAATTAAAAACAATTAAATACTATTGTAGTTTTAACTGTAAACTATGCCAACTAAAAATTAAGCAATATTCTTTTTTTTAACTTGCTTAGCACTTTATAAAAAATTAAAGTTTTTAAGTTTTAGGGGGAGTATAGTTGCAAAGCTAAAACTTAAAAAAATTAACAAAAGGGTACTACTAGGCGTAGAGCCTGCGGCTTAATTTAACTTAATACAAAAAAACTTACTAGGTTTAGATAAAATAAGGATTAATAAATTAAAAACTTTTTTTTAATTTTTTAAGTAGTAGTGCATGGCTGTTCTTAGTTAGTAGAGTAATTTATCTACTTAATTGCAATAATAAACAAAACTTTAACCTACTAAATAGCTAAGCTAGCTTTAGCTAGTTGCTAGCTTTTTAGAAGAATTATTAGCTTAAGCTAATAGAAGTTTAAGGCAATAACAAGTTTGTAATACTTTTAGATATTCTAAGCTATATGCGCGCTATACTAACAGAGCTAACAAGTTTTTTACTTTAGCTAAAAAGTCTAGGTAATCTTGTTAAACTCTATTGTGCTAGGGATAAAGCATTGCAATTATTACTTTTTAATAAAGAATGCCTAGTAAGCGCGTATTATTAGTATATATTAATTATATTTCTGCCTTTTATATATACTGCTTATTACTACTACTAATTAAATAGCTTAGTAAGGCCTTCAAACTGGCTCGAGGAAGTTAGTAATAACTACCCCAAACTAAAAAGTTTATTAAATTTAGTTATTTAGAAAAAGTAAAAGTTGTAATAAAGTTTTTGTAAGTAAACCTACAGAAAAATTATTACTAATTTTTAGAAAAACTTTAGTCCCTATTTAAACTTTTATTTTTTGTGTACTATTTGTTTTTTTAGCAAGCTCTGCCTACTAATAGAATACTATAAAAACTTTTTATAATTGCAATTAGCGTTAGAAAATATATAATAATTACAACTTTTAATAACAGATTTCTTAGTTCTAGTATTAATAAAAAACGCAGCAAAATGCGAAAAGTAGTATAAATTATAGAATTTAGTAAATTATTAAATTTTTAAATGCATATTGCGCCCCTTAGTATTTTATAAAGTATGCCTATTTAAGTATTATTTGTACCTTTAAGCTCTGCTTAGTATTAGGTATTTATTTTTATTTTATATACAGAACTTGCTTTAAAGTAATTAGTAGCTAGTATACTTACTTTAAAGCGCAGTATATTTTGCATTTTTTAGCTTAAACGCTTGCGTTTACAAAACCTATACTTTTACTTTTAACTTCAGATTAGGTAGAAATATTTGCTAAACTTAAGTATATTAATAAGTAGAAGAAAAAAAATTAATAGAAATTGCTCTAGTAATAGCAAGTAAAGCAGTATTAGCTTAAATTTAAAATCTAGCTCTTTTAAAGTCTAAATTATAATTTGCAGAAAGCGCTTTAGTATTAGTAGTAGTTTAAGTTTTTTAGAATAGGACGTTATAGAGGGTAAGAATCCTATATATAGTTGCTAACTTTTACTATATAAAGCTTTTTTAATAAATTAAATTATTTAGGAATATAGTTCTAAATAGGAAGTAAATTTCTTTTAAAGCTAAATACTAGCCAGAGACTAATAGCGCATAAGTAGAGTAATTAAAAAATAAAAAGTACTTTAAAAAAAAAGTTAAATAGTATATAAAATTATTAAAAAAGAAGCGCTTGCAGCTAAACTTGCTTATAATTACTTATTTAGGCTTTTGCCTAGTGCACTTTTCTATAAATAAACTAGTATTAGTTTAAGTAGTTAAATAAAGGCTTTTATTATATACTTTTTTTTGGAAAAGTTTTATAGAAGAAGTAATATACAACTAGCTTAAACTAAAGTTTGCGTATTTACTAAAATACTAGCGTAATAGCTATAAGCAGCCTATTTTAAAATACAAACTAAAGAATTTAATATTTATATAAGTATTTAGGTATTAAGCTTAAACGCATAATAAAAGTAAATAAAAGTAGAATTTTTTTTAGGGTATACTATTAACTAATCCTAATATTTTTAAATAGATTTAAGTAAAAGCATAGCTATTAGAACCTGAAAAATAGTAAACTATGCTTAAATAAAATAAAGCTAAAAAAAACTCTAGTAAAAGCTTGCAGTAGTTCTAATATGCAAATTAATTATTAAATTTAGGCATAGGAGCGAAAAACTAATTAAACTATTTAGTAGCTAGTTCCTGCTAAAGTTTTCCTTAGAATAGTAGTAATATATTTAGTTTTATAAAGTAAAGCAAATAATTAGAGGCCTAGGAGTTAAAACAACTTTTACCTATTTTTAAACTTTAAATATATAAGAAGTCCTTATTACTTAATTAAATATAAACACTTAAATATACTATTATTAGTAAGCTATTTTTAGTAAGCAGAACTAGCAATGCAGGATAAACTAAACGCAAAATTAAAGTGCTAGAATACACGCTTATTAAACACTACAAAAAGTATTAGTTTATCTAAACAGCAGGACAGTAGCTATAGAAGTTAGAATTTGCTAAAAAGTATATAATAACTTACTTGCTAAATAAACTAGCTTTAAAAATAAATAGTATTTAAATATATTACTTATACCCCGCTGCTAAAGCAAGATTTAAGCCCTAGTAAGTAGGCAGGCATAAAAGCTTGTAATAAAGCTTTAGGGGTAACTTTAAATTAAATAGCTTTTAGTACAGATTTTAGTAGTAGTAGCAAATACTTAAATAAAAACTTTAAAAACTAAAGTAGGGAAAAGTTTTATATAAATAGCAGTTAAACACGGGTTAGTTAATCCTAAAAAATAGAGTAATTCTATTTTAATATTAGCGCTTGCGCTGCGCCCTTAAAAGGGAAGCTAGTTAATATTCTAGTACTTAAATATAGATTTTCTGCAGTAATGCAACTAAAAGTAGAAACTTTAGTAAAAGCTTTAAAAAAAGTTCTTTTTTTTTCTTAATAGTTTATTACCCTAAAATTAGTTTGTCTAGAGCTAGGGTTTAATAGCTAGAAAAGCGCTGTACTTTTATAGCATTTAGTGCGCTTTTAATAAGCTTTAAAAATCTATTTAAAAAAATAGTTTTTATACTAAGTTGTACTTATAACTATAGTAAGTTTCTAAAGTAAAAAGCTTCTAGTTAATAAAATAATGTAGATAAGGAAAGTTAGCAAAATAAATTTATAACTTTAGGAAAAAAATTAGCTCTAAAAATTAAGTATATTAAGCTTTAGAAAGAAGCTTCTAGCGCAAAAAAGCACTAGCTGCAAAGTAAGCGCTTTTTAGCGCTAAAGTACAGGCACTTTTAGCAAGTTTTAGCTATCCGGCGTGTATTTAATAACTAACTTAGAACTAGTATAAATAAAAAAAATCTAACTGTTTAATTAAAATATAGCATTGTAATAGCTAGAAAGTAGTATTAATACAATGTAATTTCTGCCTAGTACTTTAAATATTAAAGTAAAGAGATTCGACTAAGCGCGGGTAAATAGTAGAAATAACTATAATTTTTTTAAAGTAGTTAAATACCTTGTTATTTAATTAGTAACGCGCATAAATAGATTAATAAAATTCCTACTATCCCTATTTACTATTTAGTAAAACTATAGCTAAGGGAACGGGCTTAGCTAAATTAGTAGAAAAAAAAAACCTTATTAAGCTTAACTCTAGTTTAATATTGTAAAAAAACATAAGGAGTATAGAATAAGTAGGAATTTTAGCGCCAGTAAAATACTACTACTTTTATAGTTTTTTTACTTATTTAATAAAGCAAAGCTAGGCTTTACTACTTAACTTCTAGCGTTAAAGTTTTTTGTAAGCCAATCCAAGTTAAAAATATTATTAAGTAGAAAATTTAGCTAGAGTAGTATATTTGTTAAACTATAATGCAGGTGTCCTAAAAAAAATTTATAGAAAATAGAAATTTCTAGTAAAGCAAAAAGGCAAAAGTTTCCTTAATTTTAATTTTTAGTGTAAATACAAACTATAAAAGTATAGCTTATTAATTTTTTAGTCCTTTAAAATTTGAAGCTAGAAGTGCTAGAAAAGTTATTATAGGGATAACTAGCTTGTAGCAGCCAAGCGTTTATAGCAATATTATTTTTTAATTTTTTAATATTAGCTTTTTTTATTATACTAAAGCAGAATTTAGTAAGCGTTGGATTATTTACCTACTAATAGGGAATATAAGCTAGGTTTAAACTATTGTAAAATAAGTTAGTTTTACCCTACTAATAACTTTGCTCTAATAATAATACTATTTAGTACAAAAAAAACTATAGTTTTAAATAATTAGTTTTTGTAGCTGTTTAACTAGGCATTGCTGCAAAGCTACTATTTGCTAAATTATAGCTAAATACTTTTAAATTAGAATTTATACTAAAATAGAGTAATTTCTGCCTATACTAGTTAGATATAAATAGGCTTTTAGCCTAGAACTTTACTAGGCTGGCATTAGTAATTTTATTAAAATTGGGGCTACTAGCTAGCGTATTGCAATTGTATAGTGCGCAAGATTAAATTTTTTGCAAATAACTTAGTTATTTAGCTAAGTTGTATAAGTAGTTAAGTAGCTTTATTATTATAAATTACTAAGTATAAGCCCGCTGCTAGCTTAGTTAAATATAAAATATATAACTTTTTTTATTTATTAAAAAGTAGCAAAGTCTGCAGCAAGAAAAGGGAAGAGTATTACAAATTTAAAGCCCTAACTCCTTAAACTAAATAGAGGAATGCCTACTTAAACTTTTAAAGCATTCTAGGTACTTACCTAAACTAGAAAAGCTATTTGTTTAATATAAGCAGTATTAGCTACTTAAATTAGAAAAGCTAACTGCTTAAGCTAGGCAAGTTAGCAAGGGAAATAGGGATAAAGTATTTAGAAAGCAGTAGTTTTTTTTTTGTAGTTTTTATTGCGTAAAAAAGTTATTTAAAAATTTAAAATATAAATTCTAGAAAAGCAAACCTGTTTTAAATAGTAGGCTACGAAATTAGGAAAAGAAAATAGCAAATAATAATAATTAAGGCGTTTAGTAACCTACAAGTTACTAAATAGTAGAATTAAAATAAATAAAGCATCTAGTAACTTACAAGTTACTAGACAGTAGAATTAAAATAAATAAAGCATCTAGTAACCTACAAGTTACTAGACAGTGGAATTAAAATAAATAAAGCGTCTAGTAACCTACAAGTTACTAGACGGTGGAATTAAAATAAATAAAGCGTCTAGTAACCTACAAGTTACTAGACGGTAGAATTAAAATAAATAAAGCGTCTAGTAACCTACAAGTTACTAGACAGTAGAATTAAAATAAATAAAGCGTCTAGTAACCTACAAGTTACTAGACAGT
>NW_024468943.1:87645-95352 GCF_010015615.1 Cucurbitaria berberidis CBS 394.84 | reverse complement strand
TTATTACTACTACTATATACCTACTCTCTCTATACTCCCTATAACTAAAAATATTTTCTAGAAAATAAAAATAACTATGTTGCGTAAATTAGCAAATATAAGTTTATAGTTTGTATAGCGCTGCGCATATTTTTGCAATTTTGCTAGTAAAAACTTAAGTTTTAATATATTTTCTGCTATATCTACCCCGCAATGCAAAAACTAGAGTTAATTACTTCTATATACTATATAAAGAAGGCAGTTAAGGTTTCTAAAAACATAACTATTTTATTTACTACTATTTGCAGTAAGCTTTAAGGGCGTTAAAGCGTAAATAATAGTTAGTAGTAAAGTATAAAATAGGCTTCTACTTAAGGATAGAGCTAGCATACTAGTTTTTCTGCCTATTTTTCTTTTTTTGCAGTAGTAATAATAGGCTTTTAATTAAGTTAATTTGCTTGCTGCAAAGTGCTTTATTAATAAGTATACTAATACTTATTAGTTTTGTGCATAGAAAAGGCTTCTAAAAGCTTTTTATACTTAGAAGCTAGCTATTAGTAAGGTGCATAGCATAAAAAAAGTAGTTTAAAAACTGTTTTACTTGTATCTATTTTCTACTGCTTTTTAGCAATAGCTTAGGCATTATTAGTAGATAATTTGTGTATTTATAGTCCTATATTTGCACGCCCTATTTTCTAGATATTAACTAGCAATATTTACTCTAATTGGCACAATATTAGGGGCTAGGCAGCTATTTTCTACCTAATTAGGTTAGCTAAGGCCTATATTATAAAGTAATGCTTTAGCGCTGCACCTATTTTTGCAGTTAATACCTAAAGTCTTATTTATTTTTATAAATAGGCACTATTTAGGGTTTATAAATAGCTGGCTTTGCTAATTATTTATTAAATTTCTAAAAATATTTCTACTAAATATCTGCGCTTGCGTGCGTAATAAAGCAATTATAAGTTTTTTTTTTTTAAAGTGCGTATAGTGCGGGTTTTTTTTAGTAATAATACTAGTAATACCCCGTTTTAGACTGCACTTTAGGAAATTTAGTAGAAGTAACTAAATTAGTTGCTTGTAGCATTAGTGCTCTATATACTTTTATAGTAAGTAGCTAGCACTGCTTTGTACAGCTACCTGCTTAGTACTTTCTACTTTTTTTAAAGAATTTGTGCCCGCGTGCTTTGTGCGCCTAGGTATAAAATTGTTACTTAGTTAATTCTGCTAGTAATTATATGCTTGTTTTAAAAATTAAGCTATATATATTTAAGTATAAACAATTATACTGTAAAACTGCAAATAGCTTATTAAATTAGTTATTGTTTATTTAATAGTACTTTACTACTTAAATAACTATAGTAATTCTAGAGCTAATATATGCTAAAAACTCCAATTTTAGGAAAGGTATATTTATTAAATAAAAAACTAATGCCTTTTAGGGCTTTTTAGTAATTTATAATAACTTTACAAATTATATAGCTTTGCGCTAGCAATAGTTTATTTAAATTTCTACTCTATTAACTTTTAATAGTGAAGTATTAGCTTACTATAGTTTTAATAGGTAATAGGGAATTAGAGTTTAATTCTAGAAAAAAAGCCTAAAAAATAGCTACTATATTTAAAAAAAGCAGTAAGCGCGCAAATTACTTAATCCCAATATAAAGAAGTAGTAATAATAAATACTAATATAAAGCTTTTTTGGGTTTTGTAATTAAAATAAGTACAATTTAAACTTTTTAATAAAGAATAATTAGAAGGCAAGTCTAGTACTAGCAGCTGCAGTAATTCTAGCTCTAATAGCGTATATTAAAGTTATTGCAATTAAAAAGCTTATAGTTAAAACTTAGGTTTAGCTAGCAAGTTTGCTTTATTATATATACTTATTTAGCTAGGCCTTTTTTTTAGAAAACTTTATACCCTTTACTAGGCGTATTAAGGACTAGGACTTTTACTTTAAAAAAATTAGAGTATTTAAAGCAGGCTTTTGCTCGAATACGTTAGTATAAAATAATAAAATAGAATATATAGTTCTATTTTATTAGTTTCTAGGACTACTATAATAATTAATAGGGACAGTTGGGGGCATTAGTATTTAATTATTAGAAGTAAAATTTTTAAATTTATTAAAAACTAACTACTGCAAAAGTATTTGCTAAAGATGTTTTTATTAATTAGTAAATAAAAGTTAAAAAATTAAAAATAATTAAATACTATTGTAGTTTTAACTATAAACTATACTAACTAGGGATTAAGCAATATTTTTTTTTTTAACTCGCTTGGCACTTTATAAGAAATTAAAGTTTTTAGGTTTTAGGGGGAGTATAGTTGCAAAGCTAAAACTTAAAAAAATTAATAGAAGGGCACTACTAGGCGTAGAACCTGCAGTTTAATTTAACTTAATACAAAAAAACTTACTAAGTCTAAATAAAATAAAGATTAATAAATTAAGAGTTTTTTTTTAATTTTTTAGGTAGTAGTGCATGGCCGTTCTTAGTTAGTAGAGTAATTTGTCTGCTTAATTGCAATAATAAATAAAATTTTAATTTACTAAATAGCTAAGCTAGCTTTAGCTAGTTGCCAGCTTCTTAGAGGGATTATTGGCTTAAGCTAATAAAAGTTTAAAGCAATAATAAGTTTATAATACTTTTAAATATTCTAAGCTATATGCGCGCTATACTAATAGAGCTAATAAGTTTTTTATTTTAACTAAAAAGTTTAGGTAATCTTGTTAAACTCTATTGTGCTAGAGATAAAGTATTGCAATTATTACTTTTTAATAAAAAATGCCTAGTAAGCGCGTATTATTAGTATATGTTAATTATATTCCTGCCTTTTATATATACTACTTATTACTACTACTAATTAAATAGCTTAGTAAAGCTTTTAAACTAGCTTAAGGAAGTTAGCAATAATTACTCTAAATTAGAAAGTTTATTAAACTTAGTTATTTAGAGGAAGTAAAAGTTGTAATAAAGTTTCTATAAGTAAACCTATAGAAGGATTATTACTAATTTTTAAGAAAACTTTAGTCCCTATCTAAACCCTTATTTTTTGTATACTATTTATTTCCTTAGCAGGCTTTGCCTGCTAATAAAATACTATAAAAATTCTTTGTAATTGCAATTAGTATTAAAAAATACATAATAATTACAACTTTTAATAACAGATTTTTTAGTTCTAGTATTAATAAAAAACGCAGCAAAATGCGAAAAGTAGTATAAATTGCAGAATTTAGTAAATTATTAAATTTTTAAACGCATATTGCGCTTTTTAGTATTTTATAAAGCATGCCTATTTAAGCGTTATTTATACTTTTAAGCTTTACTTAGTATTAAGTATTTATTTCTATTTTATGCGCAGGACTTACTTTAAAGCAATTAGCAGCTAGTATACTTACTTTAAAGCGCAGTATATTTTGCATTTTTTAGTTTAAACGCTTGCGTTTATAAAGCCTATACTTTTACTTTTAACTTTAAATTAAGTAGAAATACCTGCTAAACTTAAGCATATTAATAAGCAGAAAAAAAAAAACTAATAAAAATTGCCCTAGTAATAGCAAGTAAAGTAGTATTAGCTTAAATTTAAAATCTAGCTTTTTTAGGGTCTAAGTTGTAATTTGCAGAAGGCGTTTTAGTATTAGTAGTAGTTTAAGTTCCTTAAAACAGGACGTTATAGAAAGTAAAAATTCTATATATAGTTGCTAACTTTTGCTGTATAAAGCCCTTTTAATAAGTTAAATTATTTAGGAATGCAGTTCTAAATAGGAAGTAATTTTTTTTTAAAGCTAAATACTAGCTAGAAACTAATAGCACACAAATAGAGTAATTAAAAAATAAAAAGTACTTTAAAAAGAAAGTTAAATAGTATATAAAATTATTAAAAAAAAAGCGCTTGCAGCTAGACTTGCCTATAGTTGCTTATTTAAGCTTTTACTTAGTGCACTTTTTTGCAAGCAAGCTAGTATTAGTTTAAGTAATTAAATAAAAGCTTTTATTATATACTTCTTTTTAGGGAAGCCTTATAAGGAAAGCAATATATAACTAACTTAAATTAAAGTTTGCATATTTACTAAAATGCTAGCGTAATAGCTATAAGCAGCCTGTTTTAAAATATAAACTAAGAAGTTTAATATTTATGCAAGTGTTTAAGTATTAAGCCCAAACGCGTAATAAAAGTAAATAAAAGTAGGATTTCTTTTAAAGTACACTATTAACTAATCCTAATATTTTTAAATAGATTTAAGTAAGAGCATAGCTATTAAAACTTAAAAAATAGTAAACTATGCTTAAATAAAGTAAAGCTAGAAAAAACTTTAGTAAAAGCTTGCAGCAGTTCTAATGTGCAAATTAATTATTAAATTTAGGTATAGGGGTAAAAAACTAATTAAACTATTTAGTAGCTAGTTCCTGCTAAAGTTTCCCTTAAAATAGTAGTAATATATTTAGTTTTATAAAGTAAAACAAATAATTAGAGGCTTAAGAATTAAAACAACTTTTACTTATTTTTAAACTTTAAATATATAAAAAGTCCTTATTACTTAATTAAACATAGACACTTAAATATACTATTACTAGTAAGCTATTTTTAGTAAATAGAACTAGTAATGCAGGATAAACTAAATGCAAAATTAAAATACTAGAATACACGCTTATTAAATACTACAAAAAGTATTAGTTTATTTAGATAGCAGGACGGTAGCTATAGAAGTTGGAATTTACTAAAAAATATATAATAACTTACTTACTAAATAAACTAGCTCTAAAAATAAATAGCGCTTAAGTATATTACTTATACCCTGCTACTAGAGTAAAATTTAAGCTTTAGCAAGTAGGCAGGCGTAGAAGCTTATAATAAAGCTTTAGAAATAATTCTAAGTTAAATAGCTTTTAGTGCAGATTTTAGTAGTAGTAGCAAATACTTAAATAAAAACTTTAAAAACTAAAGTAGGGAAAAGTTCTATATAAATAGCAGTTGGATACAGGTTAGTTAATTCTAAAAAATAAAATAATTTTATTTTAATATTAGTGCTTGCGCTGCGCCCTTAAAAAGGAAGCTAGTTAATATTCTAGTATTTAAATATAAATTCTCTGCAGCAACGCAATTAAGAGCAGAAACTTTAGTAAAAGCTCTAAAAAGAGTTTTCTTTTCTTTTTAATAGTTTATTACCCTAAAATTAGTTTGTTTAGAGCTAGGGTTTAATAGCTAAAAAAGTACTGCACTTTTGCAGTATTTAGTACGCTTTTAATAAGCTTTAAAAATTTACTTAAAAAAATAATTTTTATGCTAGGTTATACTTATAACTGCAGTAAGTTTCTAAAATAAAAAGCCTCTAGTTAATAGAATAATATAGATAAGGGAAGTTGGTAAAATAGATTTATAATTTTAAAAAAAGGATTAGCTCTAAAAATTAGGTACGTTAGGCTTTAGGGAAAAGCTTTTAGTACAAAAAAGCACTAACTGCAAAGTAAGCGCCTTTTAGCGCTAAAATATAAATACTTTTAGTAGGCTTTAGCTATTTAGCGTGTATTTAACAACTAACTTAAAACTAGTACAAATAAGGGGAATCTAACTGTTTAATTAAAATATAGTATTATAATAGCTAGAAAGTAGTATTAATACAATATAATTTCTGCTTAGTATTTTAAATATTAAAGCAAAGAGATTCGACCAAGCGCAGGTAAATAGCAGGAATAACTATAACTTTTTTAAAGTAGCTAAATACTTTATTATCTAATTAGTAACGCGCATAAATAGATTAATAAAATTTCTACTATTTCTATTTACTATTTAGCAAAACTACAGCTAAGGGAACAGGCTTAGCTAAATTAGCAAGGAAAAAAAACCCTATTAAGCTTAACTCTAGTTTAATATTGTAAAAAAACATAGAGGGTATAGAATAGGTAGGAGCTTTAGCACTAGTAAAATACTACTACTTTTATAGTTTTTTTACTTATTTAATAAAGCAGAGCTAGGCTTTACTACTTAACTTTTAGTATTAAAGTTTTTTGTAGGCTAATCCGGGTTAAAAACATTATTAAGTAGGGAGTTTAGCTAGGGCAGCACATTTATTAAACTATAATGCAGGTGTCCTAAAAGAAATTTATAAAAAATAGAAATTTCTAGTAGAGTAAAAAAGCAAAAGTCCCTTTAATTTTAATTTTTAGTGTAAATACAAATTATAAAAGTATAGCTTATTAATTTTTTAGTCCCTTAAAATTTAAGGCTAGAAGTGCTAGAAAAATTACTATAGAAATAACTAGCTTGTAGCAGCCAAGCATTTATAGCAATATTACTTTTTAATTTTTTAATATTAGCTCTTCCTATTATACTAAAGCAGAATTTAGTAAGTATTAGATTATTTACTTACTAATAGGGAACGTAAGCTAGGTTTAGACTATTATAAAACAAATTAGTTTTACTCTACTAATAACTTTGCCTTAATAGTAATACTGCTTAGTATAAGAAAAACTGTAGTTTTAAATAATTAGTTTTTATAGCTATTTAACTAGGCATTGCTGCAAAGCTACTATTTACTAAATTATAGCTAAATACTTTTAAATTAGAATTTATACTAAAATAGAGTAATTTCTGCCTGCACTAGTTAGATACAAATAGGCTTTTAGCCTAGAATTTTACTAGGCCGGCATTAGCAGTTTTATTAAAGTTGGGGCTACTAGCTAGTATATTGCAATTATATAGTATATAAAATTAAATTCTTTACAGATAACTTAATTATCTAGCTAGGTTGTATAAGTAGTTAAGTAGCTTTATTATTATAAGCTACTAAGTATAAGCCTGCTGCTAGCTTAGTTAAATATAGAATATATAACTTTCCCTATTTGTTGAAAAGCAGCAAAGTCTGCAGCAAAAAAAGGAAAAAGTATTATAAATTTAGGGCCCTAACCCCTTAAACTAGGTAGAAAAATGCCTACTTAAACTTTTAGGGTATTCTAAGCACTTACTTAAGCTAAAAAAGCTACTTGCTTAATATAAGTAGTATTAGCTACTTAAATTAGAAAAGCTAATTGCTTAAGCTAGGCAAGTTAGCAAAGGGAATAGAGACAAGGTACTTAAAAAGCAGTAGTTTTTTTTTTATAGTTTTTATTGTATAAAAAAGTTATTTAAAAATTTAAAATATAAATTTTAGAAAAGCAAACCTGTTTTAAACAGCAGGCTACGAAATTAGGAAAAGAAAATAGCAAATAATAATAATTAAGGCGTCTAGTAACTTACAAGTTACTAGACAGTAGAATTAAAATAAATAAAGCATTTAGTAACCTACAAGTTACTAGACAGTAGAATTAAAATAAATAAAGCGTCTAGTAACTTACAAGTTACTAGACAGTAGAATTAAAATAAATAAAGCGTCTAGTAACCTACAAGTTACTAGACAGTAGAATTAAAATAAATAAAGCGTCTAGTAACCTACAAGTTACTAGACGGTGGAATTAAAATAAATAAAGCGTCTAGTAACCTACAAGTTACTAAACAGTGGAATTAAAATAAATAAAGTATCTAGTAACCTACAAGTTACTAAATAGTGGAATTAAAATAAATTTATTACTTTATTATTTTTAGTTTTTTAGCTTAGGTATACTTATAGAGTATGCTTATAAAATATAAGTTAAAGTAAATTTAAGCTTAACTTACTTATAAAGCTTATTATACTTTTATTTTATATTTTTAATAAATAATAACTATATTTTATTTTTAACTAGCTAT
>NW_024468943.1:79089-86691 GCF_010015615.1 Cucurbitaria berberidis CBS 394.84 | reverse complement strand
AACTATGTTGCGTAAGTTAGCAAATACAGGTTTATAGTTTATATAGCGCTGCGCATATTTTCGCAATTTTGCTAGTAAAAACTTAAGTTCTAATATATTTTCTACTATATCTACCCTGCGACGCAAAAACTAGAGTTAATTACTTTTATATACTATATAAAGAGGGCAGTTAAGGTTTCTAAAAATATAACTATTCTATTTACTACTATTTGCAGTAAGCTTTAAGGGCGTTAAAGCATAAATAATAGTTAGTAGTAGGGTATAAAATAGGCTTTTGCTTAAGAATAGAGCTAGTATACTAGTTTTTTTACTTATTTTTCCTTCTTTGCAGTAGTAATAATAAGCTTTTAATTAAATTAATTTATTTACTATAAAGTGCTTTATTAATAAGCGCACTAGTACTTATTAGTTTTGTACATAAAAAAGGCTTCTAGGGGCTTTTTATACCTAGAAGCTAGCTATTAGTAGGGTGTATAGCATAAGAAAAGTAGCTTAAAAACTATTTTACTTATATTTATTTTCTACTACTTTTTAGCAATAGCTTAAGTATTATTAGTAGGTAGCTTGCGTATTTATAGTCCTGTATTTGCACACTTTATTTCTTAAATATTAGCTAGTAATATTTACTCTAGTTAGCATAATATTAGGGGCTAGGCAGCTATTTTCTGCCTAATTAGGTTAGCTAAAGCCTATATTATAAAGCAATACTTTGGCGCTGCACTTATTCTCGCAGTTAATACTTAAAGTCCTATTTATTTTTATAAATAAGCACTATTTGGGGTTTATAAATAGCTAGCTTTACTAACTATTTATTAAATTTTTAAAAATACTTCTGCTAAATATCTGCACTTGTATGCATAATAAAGCAATTATAGGTTTTTTCTTCTTAAAGTGCATATAGTGCGGGTTTTTTTTAGCAATAACGCTAGTAATACCCTATTTTAAACTGCACTTTAGGGAACTTAGTAGGGGTAACTAAATTAGTTGCTTGCAGTATTAGTACTTTATATACTTTTATAGTAAGCAGTTAGCGCTGCTTTGTATAGCTACTTGCTTAGTATTTTTTACTTTTTCTAGAAAGTTTGTGCCCGCGTGCCTTGTGCGCCTAAGTATAGGATTATTACTTAGTTAATTCTGCTAGTAGTTATATGCTTGTTTTAAAAATTAAGCTATATATATTTAAGTATAAATAATTATACTGTAAAACTGTAAATAGCTTATTAAATTAGTTATTATTTATTTAATAGTACTTTACTACTTAAATAACTATAGTAATTCTAGAGCTAATACATGCTGAAAACTCTAATTTTAAAAAGAGTATATTTATTAAATAAAAAACTAATGCTTTTTAAAGCTTTTTAGTAATTTATAATAATTTTATAGATTATATAGCTTTGCGCCAGCAACAGTTTATTTAAATTTCTACCCTATTAACTTTTAATAGTAAGGTATTAGCTTACTATAGTTTTAACAGGTAATAAAGAATTAGGGTTTAATTCTAGAGAGGGAACCTAAAAAATAGCTACTATATCTAAAAAAAGTAGTAAGTGCGCAAATTACCTAATCCTAATACAAAAAAGTAGTAATAATAAATACTAATACAGGGCTCTTTTAGGTTTTGTAATTAGAATAAGTATAATTTAAACTTCTTAATAAAAAATAATTAGAGGGCAAGTTTAGTACTAGTAGCTGCAGTAATTCTAGTTTTAATAGCGTATATTAAAATTATTGCAGTTAAAAAGCTTATAGTTAAAACTTAGGTCTAGCTAGCAGGTCTGCTTTACTATATATACTTGTTTAGCTAAGCCTTTTTTTTAGAAAATTTTATGCCCTTTACTAGGCGTATTAGGGACTAGAACTTTTACTTTAAAAAAATTAGAGTATTTAAAGCAGGCCTTTGCTCGAATACATTAGTATAAAATAATAAAATAAAATATATAGTTCTATTTTATTAGTTTCTAAAACTACTGTAATAATTAATAGGAACAGTTAGGGGCATTAGTATTTAATTATTAGAAGTAAAATTCTTAGATTTATTAAAAACTAACTACTGCAAAAGCATTTACTAAGAATGTTTTTATTAATTAGTAAATAAAAGTTAGAAAATTAAAAATAATTAGATACTATTATAGTCTTAACTGTAAACTATGCTAACTAGAAATTAGGCAATATTCTTTTTTTTAACTTGCTTAGCACTTTACAAAAAATTAAAGTTTTTAAGTTTTAGGGGGAGTATAGTCGCAAGGCTAAAACTTAAAAAAATTAATAAAAAAGCACTACTAGGCGTAGAGCCTGTAGCTTAATTTAACTTAATATAAAAAAACTTATTAAGTTTAGATAAAATAAGGATTAATAAATTAAAAGCTTTTTTTTAATTTTTTAGGTAGTAGTGCATAGCCGTTTTTAGTTAGTAGAGTAATTTATCTACTTAATTGCAATAACAAATAAAATTTTAATTTGCTAAATAGCTAAGCTAGCTTTAGCTAGTCGCCGGCTTCTTAAAAAGACTATTAGCTTAAGCTAATAGAAGTTTAAAGTAATAATAAATTTGTAATACTTTTAGATATTTTAGGCTATATGCGTGCTATACTAATAGAGCTAATAAGTTTTTTATTTTAGTTAAAAAGTTTGGGTAATTTTATTAAACTCTATTGTGCTAGGAATAAAGCATTGCAATTATTACTTTTTAATAAAAAATGCCTAGTAAGCGCGTATTATTAGTATATATTAATTATATTTCTGCCTTTTATATATACTACCTATTGCTACTACTAATTAAATAGCTTAGTAAGGCCTTCAGACTAGCTTAGGGAAGTTAGTAATAATTATTTTAAACTAAAAAGTTTGTTAAACTTAGTTATTTAAAAAAAGTAAAAGTTGTAACAAAGTTTCTATAAGTAAACCTACAGAAAAATTATTACTAATTTTCGGGGGGATTTTAGTTTCTGTTTAAATTTTTGTTTTTTGCGTACTATTTGTTTCCTTAGCAGGCTCTGCCTGCTAATAAAATACTATAAAAATTTTTTGTAATTGCAATTAGCGTTAGAAAATATATAATAATTACAACTTTTAATAATAGATTTTTTAGTTCTAGTATTAATGAAAAACGCAGCAAAATGCGAAAAGTAGTATAAATTGCAGAATTTAGTAAATTATTAAATTTTTAAACGCATATTGTGCTTTTTAGTATTTTATAAAGCATACTTATTTAAGCGTTATTTGTACTTTTAAGTTCTACTTAGTATTAAGTATTTGTTTTTATTTTATACGCGGAACTTGCTTTAAAGCAATTAGCAGCTAGTATACTTATTTTAAAGTGTAGTATATTTTGTATTTTTTAGCTTAAACGCTTGCATTTATAAAGCTTATACTTTTGCTTTTAACTTTAAATTAAGTAGGGATACCTGCTAAACTTAAGCATATTAATAAGCAGAAAAAAAGAAACTAATAGGGATTACTCTAGTAATAGCAAGTAAAGCGGCATTAGCTTAAATTTAAAATCTAGCTCTTTTAGAATTTAAGTTATAATTTGCAGAGGGCGCTTTAGTATTAGCAGCAGTTTAAGTTCTTTAGAATAGAATATTATAAAGGGTAAAAATCCTATATATAGTTACTAATTTTTGCTATATAAAACTTCTTTAATAAGTTAAGTTATTTGGGAATATAGTTTTAAATAGGAAGTAAATTTCTTTTAAAGCTAAATACTGGCCAGAAACTAATAGCGCACAAGTAGAGTAATTAAAAAATAAAAAGTACTTTAGAAAAAAAGTTAAATAGTATATAAAATTATTAAAAGAAAAGCGCTTGTAGCTAGACTTGCTTGTAATTACTTATTTAAGCTTTTGCTTAGTATACTTTTTTACAAACAAATTAGTATTAGTTTAAGTAGTTAAATAAAAGCTTCTATTATATACTTCTTTTTAAAAAAGCTTTATAAAAAAAGCAATATACAACTAGCTTAAACTAAAGTTTGCGCATCTGCTAGGATGCTAGTATAATAGCTATAAGCAGCCTATTTTAAAATACAGACTAAAAAGTCTAATATTTATACAAGTATTTAGGTATTAAGCCTAAACGCGTAATAAAAGTAAACAGAAGTAGGATCTTTTTTAGAGTATACTATTAACTAATCCTAATATTTTTAAATAGATTTAAGTAAGAGCATAGCTATTAAGACCTAAAAAATAGTAAACTATACTTAAATAGAGTAAAGCTAGAGGAAACTCTAGTAAAAGCTTGCAGTAGTTCTAATGTGCAAATTAATTATTAAATTTAGGCATAAAAGCAAAAAACTAATTAAACTATTTAGTAGCTAGTTTCTGCCGAAATTTCCTTTAGAATAGTAGTAATATATTTAGTTTTATAAAGTAAAGCAAATAATTAGAAGCCTAGGAGTTAAAACAACTTTTACCTATTTTTAAACTTTAAATATATAAAAAGTCCTTATTACTTAATTAAATATAAATACTTAAATATACTATTACTAGTAGGCTATTTTTAGTAAGCAGAACTAGTAATGCAGGATAAACTAAATGCAGAGTTAAAGTACTAAAATACACGCTTATTAAATACTACAAAAAGTATTAGTTTATCTAAACAGCAGGACGGTAGCTATAGAAGTTAGAATTTACTAAAAAGTATATAATAACTTACCTGCTAAATAAACTAGTTTTAAAAATAAATAGCGCTTAAGTATGTTACTTATACCCTGCTACTAGAGCAAGATTTAAGCCCTAGTAAGTAGGCAGGTATAAAAGCTTGTAATAAAACTTTAGAAGTAATTTTAAGTTAAATAGTTTCTAGTGCAGATTTTAGTAGTAGTAGCAAATACTTAAATAAGAACTTTAAAAACTAAAATAAGGAAAAATTCTATATAAATAGCAGTTAAACACAGGTTAGTTAATTCTAAAAAATAAAGTAATTTTGTTTTAATATTAGCGCTTGCGCCGCGCCCTCAAAAGGGAAGCTAGTTAATATTCTAGTACCTAGATATAAATTCTCTGCAGCAACGCAACTAAAAGCAGAAATTTTAGTAAAAACTTTAAAAAAAGTTCTTTTTTCTTCTTAATAGTTTATTACTCTAAAATTAGTTTGTCTAGAGCTAGGGTTTAATAGCTAAAAAAGTACTGCATTTTTGTAGTATTTAGTGCGCTCCTAATAAGCCTTAAAAATTTACTTAAAAAAATAGTTTTTATACTAAATTATACTTATAACTACAGCAGGTTTCTAAAGTAAAAAGTTTCTAGTTAATAAAATAATATAGATAAGGGAAGTTAGCAAAATAAATCTATAACTTTAGAAAAAAAATTAGTTCTAAAAATTAGGCATATTAGGCTTTAAAAAAAAGCTTTTAGCGCAAAAAGGTACTAGCTGCAAAGTAAGCGCCTTTTAGCACTAGAGTATAAGTATTTTTAGTAAGTTTTAGCTATTTAGCGTGTATTTAATAACTAACTTAGAACTAGTACAAATAAAGGGAATTTAACTGTCTAATTAAAATATAGTATTATAATAGCTAAAAAGTAGTATTAATACAATGTAATTTCTGCCTAGTACTTTAAATATTAAAGTAAAAAGATTCGACTAAGCGCAGGTAAATAGTAAAAGTAATTATAACTTTTTTAAAGTAGTTAAATACTTTGTTATCTAATTAGTAACGCGCATAAATAAATTAATAAAATTTCTACTATTTTTATTTACTATCTAGCAAAACTACAGCTAAGGGAACAGGTTTAGCTAAATTAGTAGGGAAAGAAAACCCTATTAAGCTTAACTCTAGTTTAATATTATAAAAAAATATAGGGGGTATAGAATAGGTAGGAGCTTTAGCGCTAGTAAAATACTACTACTTTTATAGTTTTTTTACTTATTTAATAAAGCAAAGCTAGGCTTTATTATTTAACTTCTAATATTAAGGTTTTTTGTGGGCTAATTTGAGTTAAAAATATTATTAAGTAAAAAATTTAGCTAAAGTAGTATATTTGTTAAACTATAATACAGGTATTTTAAAAGAAATTTATAAAAAATAAAAATTTCTAGTAGAGCAAAAGAGCAAAAGTCTTCTTAATTTTAATTTTTAGTATAAATACAAACTATAAAAGTGTAGCTTATTAATCTTTTAGTCCCTTAAAATTTGAGGCTAGAAGTGCTAGAAAAGTTACTATAGAAATAACTAGCTTGTAGCAGCTAAGCATTTATAGCGACATTACTTTTTAATTTTTTAATATTAGCTCTTTTTATTATACTAAAGTAGAATTTAGTAAGCGTTGGATTATTTACCTACTAATAGAAAATATAAGCTAGGTTTAAACTATTGTAAAACAGGTTAGTTTTACCTTACTAATAACTTTACTCTAATAGTAATACTACTTAGTACAAGAAGAACTGCAGTTTTAAATAATTAGTTTTTGCAGCTATTTAACTAGGTATTGCTGCAAAGTTATTATTTACTAAATTATAGCTAAACGCCTCTAAATTAGAATTTATACTAGAATAGAGTAATTTCTACTTATACTAGTTAGATATAAATAGGCTTTTAGCCTAGAACTTTACTAGGCTAGCGTTAGTAGTTTTATTAAAGTTAGAGCTACTAGCTAGCGTATTGTAATTATATAGTGCATAGGATTAAATTTTTTGCAAATAACTTAGTTATTTAGCTAGGTTGTATAAGTAGTTAAGTAACTTTGTTATTATAAACTACTAAGCGTAAGCCTGCTGCTAGCTTAGTTAAATATAAAATATATAACCCTCCCTATTTATTAAGAAGTAGCAAAGTTTATAGTAAAAAAAAAAGAGAGTATTACAGGTTTAGAGCCCTAACTTTTTAAACTAAGTAAAAAAATGCCTACTTAAACTCTTAAAGCGTTCTAAGCACCTACTTAGGCTAGAAAAGCTATTTACTTAATATAAGTAGTATTAACTACTTAAATTAAAGGGGCTAACTACTTAAATTAAGTAAGTTAGTAAGGGAAATAGGGACAAAGTGCCTAAGAAGTAGTAGTTTTTTTTTTATAGTTTTTATTGCATAGAAAAGTTGTTTAAAAATTTAGAATATAAATTCTAAAAAAGTAAACCTGTTTTAAACAGCAGGTTACAAAATTAGGAAAAGAAAATAGCAAATAATAATAATTAAGGCGTCTAGTAACCTACAAGTTACTAGATAGTAGAATTAAAATAAATAAAGCATCTAGTAACCTACAAGTTACTAGATAGTAGAATTAAAATAAATAAAGCGTCTAGTAACCTACAAGTTATTAGACAGTGGAATTAAAATAAATAAAGCGTCTAGTAACCTATAAGTTACTAGATAGTAGAATTAAAATAAATAAAGCGTCTAGTAACTTACAAGTTACTAAACAGTAGAATTAAAATAAATAAAGCGTCTAGTAACCTACAAGTTACTAAATAGTGGAATTAAAATAAATAAAGCATTTAGTAACCTATAAGTTACTAGATAGTAGAATTAAAATAAATAAAGCGTTTAGTAACCTACAAGTTACTAGACAGTAGAATTAAAATAAATAAAGCGTCTAGTAACCTACAAGTTACTAAACAGTAGAATTAAAATAAATAAAGCGTCTAGTAACCTACAAGTTACTAGACAGT